>NW_006203589.1:52291-75856 GCF_000334495.1 Tupaia belangeri chinensis | reverse complement strand
TCTCTTTTCTCTTCCATCTCAGTTAGTTTGGTCACTACAAATATTCTGAATTCCTTTTCAGACATGTCCACGACGTCCATTTATTGACTGTGGGTGATGTAGGCTTGATGATTTCCCTTGAGGGAGAGGCCTTTTGTTGGTTGCTCATATTTCTTGAGCCTCTGCGATTGTTCCTAGTCATCGGGTAATCTATATGTTTCTTCCTAACTTATTTAAGGTATCTCTGATTGTTAAAAGTTGTACAGGCTTAGAAAGTTGATGATTTCTCTTATGGTTGGCCTACCTGTTGCTCACAATTACCATTAACTGTTGCCACAAACCCTGGATGGCCCAAAGTCCTCGCTGCTTCTAAGGAGTGGTGAGCCTTCAACTGACCTAATAAGCAACACCCCAAGAGCAAAGAATAACAAAACGAAAAAAGGAAATCGCACGGCACGCAACACGCACTATTCAAATCACCAAAATTCAAAGAGGCCAAAGGTTAGTGGGAAAGGGTCAGAAGATGAGTGACAGGACCAGGTTGGTCGGGCCTGCAGCCTCAGTCTGCCTGGTGTCCAGAACTGCTGGCCGATTCGATCCAGATTGTGGGTGGGGTGGGGTGGGAGTTTGCCTTAAAGTCCCAGACGACCAACCTGGCGTCCAAGGAGGAGAATGGTGGGGATGCGTGGAGATTTGGAAGGGTCGGGCCTGCAGCCTCAGTCCACCTGGTGTCCGGAACTGCTCTCTGAGGGCTGTCTTCTCACTCTACATATTGTTTCTTTTGCTGTACAGAAGTTTCTCAGCCTAATATAGGCCCATTTGTATACTGTTGGAACTATTGCCTCTGCTTTGGAGGTCTTCTTTAAGGAGTTTTTGCCTACTCCAAGGTCTCCAAGAGTTTTTCCTGTGTTTTCCACCAGTACTTTTATAGTTTGAGGTTTTATGTTTAGGTTCTCAGTCCATTTTGAGTTAATTTTTGTTAGTGGTGAAAGATAAAGATCTTGTTTCATTCTTCTGTAGGTGGATTTCCAGTTCTCCCAGCACTTGCTACTAAAGAGATCCCCCCCTCCCCGAATGTCTTATACCCTTTGTCAAGGATCAGTTGGATATATGTTTTAGGGTTTATTCTGGGGTTCTCAATTCTGTTCCATTGGTCTACCTATCTGTTTTTGTGCCAATACCATGCTGTTTTAATTATCACAGCTTTGTAATATGTTTTGAGGTCAGAAATTGAGATGCCTACTACTTTATTCCCCCTGCACAGTATTGCTTTGGAAATATTGAGTCTTTATGCTTCTAGACAAATTTTTTTTTCTATTTCTGTGAGGAATATCTCTGGTAGTTTGAATAGAATTGCATTAAATTTGTGGATTAATTTGCATAGGACTGTTATCTTGATTATATTAATTCTTCCAATTCAGGAACATGGGATGTTTTTCCACCTCTTTGTATCATTTTAAATTTCTTTTTTCTAGTGTTTCAGAGTTTTCCTTAGAGATATCTTTGTCATCGTTCATTCTTAGATATCTTATTGGTTTTGTGGTTATTGTAAATGGGATTTCTTTCTTCAATTCTGTCTTCGTATTTCCATTGTTGGTATAAAAAAATGCTGCAGATTTTTGTATGTTGATTTTGTATCTTGCCACTTTACTGTATTTGTTTATCACTTCCAGAGTTTTTTCATGGGTTCTTTGGAATTTTCTATGTAAAGCATTGTATCATCTAGAAATAGAGATAATTTCACTTCTTCTTTTCCTGTTTGGATATCTTTTATTTGACTCTCATGTCTAATTGCATTGACTAGAACTTCCAATACTATGTTTTAAAAGAGCAGAGAAAGTGGGGAGCTTTGCTTTGTTCCAGTTTTTAGTGAAAAGGTTTTCAGCATTTCTCCATTCAGTATGATGTTAGCTATGGGTTTTTCATAGATGGCTTTTATTGTGTTGAGGAATGTCCCTTCCAAGCCAATTTTGCTGAGAGTTTTAACCATGAAGGGATGTTGTATTTTATTGAATGCATTTTCTCTATTGATTGATAGGATCATATGGTTTTTATCTTTCCATATGATAAATGTGATGTATTACATTTATTATTTTGCATATGTTGAGCCATACTTGCATTCCTGGAATAAATCCTACTTGGTCATAGTGTATAATCTTTTTAATATGTTGCTGAATATGATTTGCTAGTATCTTGAGAATTTTTGCACCTATCTTCATCAGGGATATAGGCCTAAAGTTTTTTTGTCATGTGCTTGTCAGGTTTTGGAATTAAGATGATGGAGGCTTCATAGAATGAATTCAAGAGGGTTCCTTCCTTTTGAATTTTTAGAACTAGTTTGAGGATAATTGGGGTTCTACTTTAAAGGTTTTGTAGAATTCAGAATTAAAGCCATTGGGACCTGGGCTCTTTCTTATTGGAAGACTATTACTAATTCAATCTCCTTGCTTGTTATGGGTCCATTCAGACTTTCTATTTCTTCCTGGTTCAATCTTGGTAAATTATACATGTCCAGAAACTTGTCCATCTAATCTAAAGTTTCCTGTTTGTTGGCATATAGTCATTCATAGTACACACTGATGAGATTTTGTATTTCTGTTATATCCATTGTAATAATGCCTGTTTCCTTGCTTATTTGACTTATCTGGTTCCTTTCTCTGTTCTTGATTAATCTAGCTAATGTTGTGTCAATTTTGTTTATCTTCTCAAAAAAAAACCCCACAACTTTTGGTTTCATTTATTTTCAGTATAATTCTTCTATTCTCTATTTCATTTATTTCTGCTTGAGTCTTTATTATTTCTTTTCTCCTAGACTTTTGGAATTTTTTGATTGCTGTTTTTCCAGCTCCCTGAGTTGTGTTATTAAGTAGTTTATTTGCCACTATTCTTCTTTTTTCTTGTGGGCACTAATTGTTATGAACTTCCCTCTTATAACTGCTTTTGCTGTGTCTCATAGGTTATAAACACTTGTTTGTTCATTATCATTGGTTTCTATGAAACTTTTGATCTCAGTCTTAATTTCTCCACAGTTATAAAATCATTTAAGAGTAAGTTGTTTAGTTTCCATGTGTTTGTGAATTTTGGAGGGCTCTTTCTGTAGTTGATTTGAAGTTTGATTCCATCATGGTCACAAAAGAGCTAGGAATAATTTCTATAACTTTGAATTTGTAAAAGCTTGTTTTGTGCCCAATCTTGTGGTCAATCTTTAAAAATGTTCCATGTGGGGGTGAGGAAAATGTATATTTTGTGGTAGTTGGGTGAAGTACTGTATAGATGTCAGTCAAGTACATTTCACGTATGTTATGTAGATCTTTATTTTTTTGTTTAGATTATCTGTTCAGAGAAGTCAGTGGGGTGTTGAGATCTCCTCCAATTATTGTGTTGCAGTCTATCTCTCCCTTGAGAGCTAATAGTCTCTGTTTTGTGTGTTTAGGTGCTCCAGTGTTGTGTGCATAAATATTTACAAGTGTTATATCATCTTGGTGAACAAATCCTTTTAGTACTATATGATGTCCTTCTTTGTCTCATCTTACATCTTTCATCTTAAAGTCTATTTTGTCTGATATCAGTATCACTACTCCAGCCTTTTTTTTGTTTTCCTTTTTTATGGAATATGTTTTTCCAGCCCTTCGCTTTCAGTCTATGTATGTCCTTATCAGTGAGGTGTGTTTCTTGTAAGCAGCAAATAGATGGCTTCTGCTTTTGTATCTATTCAGCCAATCTGTGTCTTTTAATTGGAGAATTTAATTCATTAACATTCAATGTTATTATCAATATTTGAGGATTTATCCATGTAATTTTGTTAGCCATTTTCTCAGTTGTTTTCTATTCCCCTATTTAAGTTCCTCTCTTTTTAGTTATCTTGATACAACACTCCCCTCAGTACTTCCTGTAGAGCTGGTCTATTATTGATGAATTATTTCAACTTTTGTTTATCTGAGAATACTTTTATTTGCTCTTCCCATTTGAAGAAATATCTTGCTGGATATAGTATTCTTGGTTGAAATTGTTTTTCTTTTAATGTTTTGAACACATCTTCCCATGCCTTCCTTGCCTGCATTATTTCAGTTGAGATGTCTGGTGTAAGCCTAATGGGATAACATTTATAAGTAACTTGACATTTCTCCCTTGCCATTTTTAGAATGCTGTCTTTGTCTTTAATTTTTGCCAATCTGGCTATGATGTGCCAGGGGAAGGATCTTTTTATTTCAATTCTCTTTGAGATCCTTTTTATTTCTTGGGTCTGAATTTCTACATGTTTCTGTGTATTTGGAAAATTTTCAGATAGTATTGCATGAAAGAGGTTTTCAATGCCTTTAGCAGATTCTTCACCTTCTGGAATATCCATTATACAGATATTTGGGAGTTTCATGGTGTCTAGAATTTCCTGTTTGTTGTCCTCATTTTTCCCCCCTTCTTTTTGGTGATTTGGTCTATACTGGAAACTTGGTCTTTGAGGTTAGAAATTATTTCTTCTGCATGGTCCAATCTGCTGCTACTGATTTCTAATCTTTTAATTTCTTGTATTGTATTCTTCATTTACAGAAGTTCTGTTTGATTCTTTTTCAATGTGTCTAATTTTTTATGAAATTTCTCTTTCATGTCCTCAAATGATTTTCTCATTTCCTGAAACTGATCATCTGTTTCCTCTTGCATCTCATTGAGTTTTGTCACTCTGAATATTTGGAATTATTTTTCTGACATTTCTGTGTATTTCTCAGTGCTGTCCATTGTTGGTGAGGGGCTACAACCCTCACCTAGTGAAGAGCTACCATCTTGTTTTCTCATGTTTCTTTGAGATCTGTGCTGGTTTCTAGTCAATCTGATGTAGTATTCTTTTTTTTTTTTTTTTATTCTTTTTTTTTTTCTTTTCTGTTTATTGGAGTAGATTCTGTAGTACTGGTGAGGAAAATTTCACCCATCATTCCTAGGTATGTTCCTATTTTAGGGCTGTGTCTTCCAGGTCAGAGTAGTTATGGGTAACTTTAGGTGCTTGGCTCTTCTACCAAATGTTCAATTCTTGATGAGGTGGTACCAAGCTAAGGAGATATAACTCGGTGAAGATGATCCAGGGTTGCTTTACCAAAAGCTCCAAACTGGATCCCAGACCCTGAGCAAACACTCACCCTAAAGGCTTGCCAGACTGGGCTCAAGTCTCCTGACAGGCAGGCAGGGTGATACCAGGCTGCTGAGACAGTAGGCGATAGAGTCCAAAACTTTGTAAGTGGCTCCTCAGTTTACTTTAAGACCATTTTTCTTCTGAGATTTCACCAGAATCTTTTTCTAGATTTCTCTGCTAAAACAGAAGATATCATTTCACTATAATCACTTTGTTTTCAAAAAATGAAGAAAAATACATAGGTATGAATTTCTAAGCTACACTATTTTCTTTTCTTTATATAAAAGTCTCTAAATCTCTGACCCACCAGTATATTATTTTCCTTCTTTATGAATAATTTATTTAACATTTCTTGCAAGTCAGGTCTAGTGACAACACATTACATCAATTTTTATTTTTCTGAACCAGTCTTTCCCCTTGCTAGATGTTAGTTGTTATAATAATATATAGTAATAGGTAATCAATACCATTATTAACCCTGATGAATTTAAAATAGTAATAGAACCAACCTGTGGTGTGGTAGTTAAAGTGGCTGGATCTCACATGGCTTACTGTGCATTTGAAACCCTGACCCTAGAACCTTGAAAAACACACTGGGCATGTGTGCCCAAAATCCCAAAAAAGAGGGAGAAATGCAGGAATGGGGATTATGCCATGACCAAGCACCCCATGGGTGCACTTTCTCACTTAGCCTCCCTCTCCTCTCTCTCTGTGTCTCTCTCTGGAAAGCTCACACACTCTCTGACTAATTGAAATAAATAAATAAAAATAGAAATACTGGTTTACTATTCAAACCTATTATATAATCAGAGCCAAATAAAAAATTCAATAGAAAAACGGAAACAGAGTGTTACATTTGGAAAATAAGATTCAGAAAGACTTCCACCATTTAGTTGATATACTTCCATGTCAATTTGTATTTTAAAAAAAGTTATACTAGCATGTGTTATGGCTCTGATAAAGTAAAAGGGTGGGCCTGTCCTTGGAGAGCCTTGAATAACAAGGAAAATAAAGGTGCTTTATTCTTAGTTACATAGCCTAGCAGCACAGGTCACAGTGTTTGGCATTACTACACAGCTGACAACAAAAAGTTCCAAAACAACCATCACTTGCAAGAAAGTGGACCAGATGAGATGAGGATGGGCAGAGATTGAGAGATAGAGTCAGAACAAATGTTGCAAAATGTCTTGTGAGGGGCATGTCTCAAATTATTTCATACTTTCATTGGCTAGCAGGTTCCAGTACAGGAAATCACAGGGCTGTCCAGCATCTTGATAACCTCATTCAAGCCATAGGCTTCCCTTCAACTCCTGCAGGCACTTCTCCAAGGCAGAGAAGTGTTCTCTAGTTGACTGTCACTCCCAGGAATCTTTTCCATTCAGTATAGGTCAGCTGCTATCTCCATCAGGAAGAATGGAAGAAAGGTAAGAGTGAATCAATAATTTATTTTCTCCTCTTAGTCCACATCTACATAATTCTGCCTTGTGGTGAAGTATTCAGGGGTCCATAGTGGTTCCAGCAGGAAAATCAGAAGGCGTGTGGTTCCCTCTTAGCAATTGTAGGTGTTGTAGAACTTGACTGTGGGAGATATAAATGCTATAAACAAAGATCCTTCCTTCTTCTTGGATGCTCTCACCATCCTCATTCCAACAATTCAGATGCTAGCAGGGTTAGAAATCTGCTGGTTTCCTTACTTTAGGAAGCAAGACAGGGTGCATGCATGCTTTTCAAAACTAAAATGTTGTTAATTACCCAGTCACTTGTTTTATATGCCTTACAAAGTTTCTTGTTCCTTGTATTTGTCTTAGGATCCATGTAGAAAATAGTCTAAGATGGGATGATTGAGAAGAGTTTAATTAAGGGACAATTGGCCAACATGGGCAGGTTTATAGAAAGTTATATGGGACCACAACTCTCCTCACCCCCTCAACACACACACCAAGGGAAAGAATACTGGGGAGCTTTACCATTGCTAGGTTTGAAAAGACAATGGATAGAGAAATTATATACCAAAAATTCAGAGCAGGCTATAGATAACTGTAGCTGTAGCTGAGATTGTTGGAAAGGACCATCAGGTAGGAGCTGTGTCTTTAGGTAAAAGTAATACCACCAACTCACAGCCCACCAGAAAGACAGCCAGTAATGAAGTCCTTCTAAACTGCTTTCTTCCTGATTTTTCCATTGCATCATTGTGTTCTGTTGACTGAATTAAGCCAAGAGCAAGAGGGGTCATGTAGTTGAGGCATAAAGATGTCCCTCTGTGGACTCACAGAAGCATAGAGAGGGGCGGAAATAAGATCTTTATATTCATGGAGAAAAGATTCATTTCTTCCTATAGCCTTCCTACAGTATGTAATCCCCTGGGACTCTTTCTATCTCAGTGTAATTGGATTCGTTTCTCAGTGTATATCTTCTCTGTTTGTTGGCCCGTAAGCAACTCCCTGTTGACTGCTACTTCTTTGACATAATCTCTCATAATTGTCATTAATGACTTGAGAGCTGTAGATGTAGGAAGAGACAAAGGTGGGGGCACATAGGTATTAATATGTATTTTAAGTTTATGATATTGATCCTGTAAAGATAGATTTGTTTTAATAGTAACTTAAACAAGAGAGAAAGTTTATTGCATGTGAAATGGTACTTCAAGATGTAAGACACTAGGGCTTCTGCAATCTGCTACTTCCCATCTCTATTCCTGTGATCTTTCTTAGCTCCTGGTCATATCAGCATTCTAGCCTAGGGAAGAAGAGGAGAGGAAAGGAATTCCTACCCCTTCCATTAATCACGTGGAACCAGGAGTTGGTTACATCATTTCTTCTCACTTCCCACTAGTTACATGGTGCTGCCAACATCAAGGGAAATTAGAAAATTTGTGGGGTTTTGTTCCTGTTTAAAGTTTTCAAAATTTGCATGAGAAAAGAGAAGAATGGCAATTTGGAATCATTAAGTTTCTCATCTCCAATTCTCTCTCAGAATCTATGCTCACATGGAGGTTCATCACATGGAGCTCCTCACACAATTGTTGATGAGACATAACTCTGAGAAGGCCTTAGAGAGGGCCAGGACTGATATTGGACCTGCTCTTCACCATGTGATTTGAGATATCCTCTGTATTCATTAAATCTCCTTGTGAAAACTAAAGCTATTACAATAGATAGTCTCTAAAAAGCTTGTGCTAGAGGCTGGAGATAAAACAGTGAACAATGGTAACACAAGACAGGCAGTTCTAGGCATTATAGACCTGTGAGTTTAACAAGGGAGACAAAAAAAGACAAACACTTAAAAACAGAGTTTCCCACTAAATATGTGCTGAATGTCTGCACTCCATGGAAAGATTTGAAAATATGACAGCAGAGAGGATGAGTGTAGAAACCAGAGACTGTAAGAGGGAGGAGTGCATAGTGTTAGATGGGAGGGGCAAAGTGAAGAAAGATTTAATAGACAAAAGAATATAAAGTTCTCTGTGGGGGAAGAGAGTTTCATACTTTTGGCTTTATAAAAGAAAAAAATACAGTTGCAAATTGTGTTCAATGCTATAATAAAAAGGCCAAGTTGCCTTGAGGGAGGATAACTAAAGTTTTGGTCTTCCACTGCATCCTCACTAGGCTCACCAGGGCTGCAAGATGGAGAGAGCACATGATAGTGCATTTGGTCTTTGCCAAAAGGTTCTTTTTAATTTTTATTTTTTATTTATTTTATTTTTTTTTTTTGAGAGAGATTTTTTTTTTCATGTACTGTGCATATGGTAACCGGAGGGACAGAGAGACAGAAAGCAAGAAATCACTCCCCAGGGAGGATGGCCATGCCACAATCCCTTCTCCATTCTCTTCTTGGGATTTTGGGCATGCACACATGTGCTCCTGGCATGAGTTTTAAGTCATCAGGTCCAAGACTCAAACCACAGTCTACTAAGTGAGAATCCAGCTACAAACCATTATGCCATCTGTAGTTCCCTTAAAGGTTCTTGCTGGAACCTCCTGTCCTAGACAATCTGGAATCACTGGGTCCTATTCAGAGGCATGAGGGGCTCCTGAGCTCCAGAATTTTTTTGTTTGTTGTCCTCCATCCACCCTTTTTATGTTTCATATTTCAAGAGTTTCTCTGCCTGTTGTTTCCAACAGTTTCCTGTTCTAGTTTAATAAAACACTTATATGCATTGCCTTTTCTATGCTCTAAGCATAAAAGCTTTATCCTCCAAACCCTCCATGTGTAGTCAACACAGTACCCTGGCAGAGGAGATGAGGGCTGATGAAGAATGAGGACTCTGACACAGGCCTGTGGGTTCAAATCTCTTCTCTACCACTTTTTGGACTTAGACTGGAACAAGTCACTCAACCTCTCAGTGCCTTTGTTTGCTCACATGTAAGGTGACAATCGTAATAATACTTACTACATAGGACTATGTATGGATTAAAAGGTAAAATACCAATGAATCATTGTCAGCTACTGCTGTTCACCTACTTGTGAGTTGTTGCCTGCCTCCTACCTGAAATTTTCAAAGCATGCTTTTGTACCCAAAGCTTTTTATAAGTGAGCATGAATGATTTATACCCCCAAGAATTCTTTTATGAAAATGTGTGTTTTCTGGTGACTCATTTCACTTAAAATTTTTTGTATGACATTTAACCCAAATAATTTCTAACTACTGTTAGGTTCCCCATTCATTCATTCATTCAATTTTTTTAATAAATATTTCTTGACTACCCACTGAGGGCCTCACAAAAAAGTAGGCACTGGGGACATAGCAAAGGACAAGAGAAAGACCTTCTTGTTCTTGTAAAGCAGACACACTAAGCCATTTCCCTGTCTGGAAAGTCTGTCATCCTCAATGAGGTCCTAACAAGAGGTCACATGTCCCTTCTCATGATCTCCTTTCTCCCTGGTAGTCTTATTCTTCTCAGTCACTGAGTGTGGCCATAGGTCATTATTGGTGCTTCCAACTTCTTGCCCCTGAGAGGAATTCTCTGTCCTAGAACAGGATTCCTTGCTCACATGCCTTGTAATTTTTTGGATACCCTGCCGTGATATGGCCTAGGACAGTGAAGGGGAATGTCTGGACCACAGAACATTTCCAAGTCATTTGAGACACCTGTTTTGCAGTAGAGAGAGCCCAGGTTTTAGAGTCAATGAGAATCCAGGGCCTATTGAGAAAAACATAAAATCCACTTTATGGGCAGCCACCAGCCTCACAGCTATCAGTCCAAAACAGGAGGCACTTTCCAGCTCTGGGCAGGAGGCTCTTTCTCCAGAGTTGCTAGAAACCCTTCCCCTTATCTAACCAACCAACCCCCATTTTGCAGTAGAGAGAGCCCAGGTTTTAGAGTCAATGAGAATCCAGGGCCTATTGAGAAAAACATAAAATCCACTTTATGGGCAGCCACCAGCCTCACAGCTATCAGTCCAAAACAGGAGGCACTTTCCAGCTCTGGGCAGGAGGCTCTTTCTCCAGAGTTGCTAGAAACCCTTCCCCTTATCTAACCAAGCAACCCCCATTCCTTGCTTCTGCATAGCAACCATCTCTTGCCCACAACTTGCTCATTTGAGCCCACCCCAACCCCCTCTTGTCAACTATCCCTATAAAAAGAATATTAACCCAGTGGACAGGGCCAGAGATTAGAGTGCTAGGTCCTCTGTGCCCATAAGCATAATAAAGGTTGTGAAGTTCTCTTTTTTCTCCAAGTGCTGTTTCACTTCTGGCTTCTAGTTTTTCCACAACATTTTGGTGCATTGGCCAGGAAGCAAAACTGAGGCTGGCCCATTGAGCCACCGGTGGCCAAGAGGTCGCTTTTCCTTGAGCAGCTGCCCTGACTCATGCCACCCAGCAGTTTCCAAGTTTCTCCTGCTCGAGGCAGCTGCCCAAGGAACTGCCTTACAGCCACCCAGATTCCTGGGAGAGAAGGGCCTACTTCATCTGGAACATTTTGGTGATGTCTGGAATCTGGTAAGTTCCCGGGAACTCTGTGGGTCTATGGACCTTGGTCAGGCCTACCCAGAAGAGTAGAAGAGAACTGATCACTCTCCTACAGTCACTGGATAAGTGAGGAGGACTGATCACCCTCCCCTGGGTCCCTTCAATCCAAGACAGTCAGGGCAGATTCCCTTAGTGGGAGGGAATGTATAACTTTGGAATGAATGTGTGAATGGTGGTGAGTGAATGTGTTGTGGCTCCATGGCTTTGGCTACAGAGTCTGAGTGGATCAAACAACCTGCAGTTCCATGGAGGCCTCATACAGCCAGAAGGTAAAATCAATGCTGGGGTGTCACTGACCCTCCCTGTGTGTTAGATCCAATGGTGGGTTTATAGTGGGTTACCAAAGCTAAGAGGCTCCCTAAGGTCCCCATGAAGAGCACGGCCAGGCAGACACCTGAGTGGTCCCTTGGTGGAAGAAGGGTGGTCCCATCCCCTGTTTGTTGTAACTGGTCCCTTGGTGGAAGAAGGGGGGTCCCATCCCCTGTTTGTTGTAACACTGTACATGGGATGGTTTTAGGATGGGGGGGGTTATTCATTAACCTATGTCAGGCATGTCCTTCTGTCCCCAACAACTCAGAAAGGAGTTCCTCCTAACAATTGCCCAAGTCACCCTCTCCTCAGAAGCCTGAGAAAACCTCCAGAGTCTCTTCTCTTCTTCTCCCCTCTGTTTTTCTTTATTCCTTCTGATTACTGGTTATTTGGGGACTACAAGTCTGGCCCAGGGTCAACAGGGCACAATTGAAAATGTCTCGACTCAGATTCCACAAAGATGTTGATAGAATCATCTGTGTTGTTTCCTCGGCACTCTTGGTTGAGCTGTTTAGAAAATCTGCCCCTCTCTTGGTTGGGTCCCAAACACCCACTGCCCACTTTATGCTAAATACCTCTACCCTTTCACTGGAGAACAGTCTCATTGCTTTAGAAATCTGAAACTAGGGTGGGCTATTTTGACCCTTGCCAAAAGCGTGCAAGGAAGCTGATTCCTAGGCAACTCCTATAGAGAAACATTAAGGCCAAAAACCCAGATAGTCCAGTCTGGCCTCTGAACTCTTTTTGACTTCGGTATCAGCAGTCTCATCAGTCTAGCTGTAAGCTGTACTGCCTGGGAGTCAAAAGCCTTTGACAATTGGAAATCTTTATGGTGGTTGTTTTATTGCGCACCGCCCCCTCCACGTACACACACACACACACAGAACTCTCCCTCTTAGTGCACTCACTCATGTGCACCAGCACTCACAACCCTTTCCTCCAGACTGTGACAGGAGATAGGAAAAGCCCCCAGGGGATCTTGGAGGTCACACCCATGGTTTCTGGGGCTGTATACTCTGAGCCCCTTGCCATTGTGTTTCCCATTGTACTAGTCACTTTGTTTACCCTGGGACTAATATCACTATCCCCTAGTGACTAGAGTTGAGAATGCATCTCCCTGGAAAAACACACATGGACTATCCTACATGTTCCCACACCATTTGTAATAACCAAATGCTATTATGCTTCTAAAAACTGCTTGTATTGTCTCAATCAGATGCTTGTGTCCTCTCCTGGGAGCTATACTTATCATGAGCCTGTTAATTGATAATCCTAAACAAATAAGCTGAGGAGGCTCAAGAAGGGAGAATGAGGTAGAAAAAGTGGGAAAAAAAAAACAAAAACAAAAACACAGACACACAGACTTTCAGGATGGCTACCAGCCTTGCAGCTATCAGTCCCAAACAGGCGGTACTTCCCAGCCCTGGGCAAGAGGCCCTTTCCCCAGAGTCTTCCCCCCACCACCTTGTCAACTGTCCCTATAAAAAAGTGTAAACCAAGAGTGAGGGACTGGAGATTAGAGTGCTAGCTCCTCTGTGCCCACCAGTGTAATAAAGGTTATGAAGTTCTCCTATTTCTCTGAGTGCTAGTTCACTTCTGGCTTCTGGTTTTTCCACAACACTATGATTTTCTGCCTTTGCTAATCTCTGGAAGACTCTGTTGGCCTCGCCTGTACCACTCAGAAAGTAATTTCCATGTAACAGGGTGATCCTGAGAATCTGGGACCCTATGTAAGCTCCTCAAGTGGGGGGTGATTTCTCGCTTTCTGTCTCTATGTCTCTCTCTGTCTGTCTGGCGAGCGCACGCGCCCTACAGTGAAAATCTCTCCAAAAAAAAAAGTGTAAACCAAGAGTGAGGGGCTGGAGATTAGAGTGCTAGCTCCTTTGTGCCCATCAGTGTAATAAAGGTTATGAAGTCCTCCTATTTCTCTGAGTGCTAGTTCACTTCTGGCTTCTGGTTTTTCCACAACACTATGATTTTCTGCCTTTGCTAATCTCTGGAAGACTCTGTTGGCCTCGCCTGTACCACTCAGACAGTAATTTCCATGTAACAGGGTGATCCTGAGAATCTGGGACCCTATGTAAGCTCCTCAAGACTTGTTTGTGTTTCCAGGGGAACCAGTGGAGAGCTTCTGAGCATGAACGCAACAACCCCAACCTGGGAAACCGAAATCACAGCAACAAATGCAACCAACCAGGTCAATGCTGGATCTTGCCTCAATGTGATCTTCAACCTAAATTTGTTGAAAATCACCATTGCTCTGTTTGGGATGCCGGGAAACGCCATTGTGCTCTGGCTCCTGAGCTTCCGCATGCGCAGGCATGCCTTCTCCGTCTACATCCTCAACCTGGCTGGAGCCGACTTCCTTTTCCTTGGTGTCCATGTTGCTAGGTCCCTGGAGCAAATCATCAAGTCCATCTTCAGCCATGACAAGAAGGAATTCATCCCATTTTTCTTCACCACTGTGTTGAACTTCACCTATATCACAGGCCTGAGCATTCTCAGTGCTATTAGCACTGAGCGCTGCCTGTCGGTCCTGTGCCCCATCTGGTACCATTGCCACCGCCCAAGGCATCTTTCAGCAGTCACATGCACCCTGCTCTGGTCCCTGTCCCTGCTGATGAGCATCCTAGAAGGCAAATATTGTGCTTTCCTGTTCACAGGTTCTAACTATAAGTGGTGCCAGGTATTTGACTTCCTCCTGTTCGCATGGCTGATTGTTTTATTCATTGTTCTCTCTGGGTCCAGCCTGATGCTGGTGGCCAGGATTCTCTGCAGTTCCAGAAGGACACGGCTAACCAGTCTCTACATGGTCATCCTGCTCACCACTCTGGCCTTCCTGCTCTTTGGCCTTCCCTTCGGCATTTACTGGTTCCTCTTATTCTGGATTGAAAATTATTTAAAATCATTATTTTGTGATATTCCTTTGGTTTTACTTGTTTTGTCAGCTATTAACAGCAGCATTAATCCAATCATCTACTTTCTAGTTGGCTCCTTCAGAAAGCGACAGTGGCGTCGGCAGAGGCAAACCCTCAGGCTGGTTCTCCAGCGGGCTCTGCAGGACACTACTTAGGTGAACGAACATGGAGGCAGCTTTCAGTAGGAAACCCTGGAAGTGACCAGAGACAGTCTGGTATAGAGACCAAGAGCCTCATCACTGGTCAGATACATGTGACTTTGAGAGTCAACTTTGCCCTTATCGAGAAATTTCTTAACTTCTTTGAGCCTCGGGTCCATGATCTTAAATAGGTTAAGACAAAAATCTTTCTCCTTCAGATTAACCAAGAGGGTGCCTATTAAATTTGATTACAGGCTATGTGGAACAGCCTTACTCAGGGACTTCAACCCACTTCCATGTAAGCTTTGCCAACTTTTTTTCACAGCTTTGTCCAGGACTGCTTCAGTTTTTGAAGAATCCACCTTTCAGCAGAAGGTTGAAATCAGCACAGGAAAGCTTTAAATTTCTTTAATCAGTGCACTTAATAGGGAATTTAAAAATGGACTAAAGCCTTTTGCACAAGTATCTTTTGTCTCTTTCATACAATTTCAGTCTTGAATAAAATGAAAAGAATTAAATTCCAATCTAGCCCTGAAGAGCAATTTTCTTTCACTTTGGAAGGCCTTAGAATCTCTCTAAAGGTCGATAAATGTTTATTGGATAAATGAGTTAATGAATGAACATAAACTCATGAATTTTTGAAAGTCAAGCCTATAGTAAATCTTCATTTACCAGATTTGATTCACTTTCATGAAAATTACTGGTTTCACACTTTTAGCTTTGAAACCATGAAACTGAGTATAACTAGATCAATCAATATCAAAAATACTTAAGGTTCGAGGTAGACTGTCTTCCAGTGGTTTCCTCTCACATGCCTCTTTGAGAATAACTCTTGCATCCCTTTCCACTCCTTCACATTTCTTCTCCCTAATTCTTTTTATTTGTTCTGCTCTCTCATCCCTCATGTAATTTACTCACTGTACATCTTTATAATGCACAACATGGTTTTTTTCCCAGCATGAAAGTGGTGCATATTAATCAAGTCAAAGATATTACCATATACATTATCAACAGAAGATCAGGTGATCCAGACCATTCAGGGGCTTGACTATTCCTTCACTACAAAATCCCACACTGCTTGGTTGGTCTGCTTCCTACACAGTCTCATGGTGGGCAACAAAGACTCCAAGATGATGATTCCTTGCAGGGAGAGGGACTGTATAAGATAGAAAGGGAGAGGCCAAGATAAGTGACTGGAATCGAGCAAATGGTGATAAACATCTCCTGAGGTGTCTTGACTGTCATTTGCTGGTGCCTCCATTCATGAATTCACAGGGATGTCTGGCATATTAATGAGCCTCTCTGTAACCAGTATTAATGGGGCGCTCCCTTCATCCTGACCCTGGCACAGCATCACATGATATAGAAAGACCTTCTTACATCTGTTAAAGTCAGGCCTTCTTTCCTGTTGACTCTGAGTCTTTTGGAGAAAAAAACTTGTGCTTTTAACCAATTACTAAATTAAGAAGTTTATAACCTGTAAGACACCAGACTTCCAGATGTCCCACCTATTTGGGCCAGGTCAATGTAAAGTTCCATATATTGATTTGTAATATTGTTTGTGTCTTCTGTCCTCAGAACTGAATAAAAGAGTCACTATATCTAAGCACCCCAAAATACTTTCTCAAGACTACTAGGGATTACTTCTGGGTATTGGTCATTCATATTTATTAGAATAGTTTTAATAACTTCTACAGATATTGGTTATTTCCACTGACATAACATAACCTGTGGATGGTGAGTGCTGGGGGTAGAGGTATGGTTGGACAAGAGAATATTTCCTTGTCAGAGTGCTGCAGTTCCCAGAGCTCAGGCTTTAGGGTCAGTGAGGATCGGGTTTAAATCCAGGACCCAGAAATCTCTACCTTTGATAATTACTCAGTCTCCACAAATCTCCATATCCCACCTCTGTAACACACACAGACAGTAATTCCCACAGAGAAAGATGATCCTGAGAAACAGTGAGCACACAATGGGCACTCAAGTCTTGTTTGTGTTCCCAGGACAGCAATGAAGGGTTTCTGAGCATGAATCCAACCATACTAGCCTGGAGGACAGAACTCACACCAATGAATGGAAGTGGCCAGGTGATTCCTCTACTTGGTGAATTGGACACCCTGACCCTAGGCTCACTGACCATCATCTTTGTTCCTGGTGAACTGGCAGGAAATAGGGTTGTGGGACTTTTGGGCTTCTGCATATGCAGGAAATCTCCTCTACATCATTAGTGCTGGCTTCCTCTTCCCTTGCAGCCGCTATATCACACATTCTCTGCTGGAACTCAGCAGACCTTCCATTCCATCTCTGTCTCTACTGCAAGCTTGCTGGCCAGTATGGTGATCTCTCCCTACGTCTGTGCCTTTAGCACTGGATGCTGTCTGTCCATCCTGCTCATATCTGGTACCGATGCCAACCCAGAGACACCTGTCAACTGTATGCTCCATGTTCTGGGCACTGTTACTATGGCTGAGCATTTTAAACAGGTAGTCCTGTGGCTTTCTATTTGGGAATGGTGTTAGGCATTTGATTTCATAACAGCCACATGGCCAGTTTTTAAATTTATCATTCTCTCTGGATCCACCCTGGCCCTCCAATCAATATTCTTGTGTGACTCCCAGCAAATGTCACTAATCTAGCTGCATGTGACCTTCCTGCTCATAGTGCTGGTCTTCAGTCTCTGCAACCTGTCCTTCAGTATCCCATGATTTCTGTTTTACTGAATTCAGAATGACTTTTGTATACTCCCTGTTCATCTTTATTTGGTTTCAGCTGCTCTGTCCCTTGTTAGCAGCAGCATCAGCTCCATCATTTACTCTTTTACTACATCAGATAACATTGATATGAGAAGAGCCTCAAACTGGTTGTCCACAGTGTGCTGCAGGACACTCCTGAGGTGAGTAAAAGTGGAAGTGGCCATCAGCATGAATTCCAGGAGAAATAATTTCTTAAAATATTTAAGCTTGGAGGCCCTGATTCTAAAATAATGAAGGTAAAAATCCTTCCTCTGAGGGCTAAGTAAGACAGTGCCTATTAAACTCTGATTACAGTGTCTCTGGAACTGCCTCACGTGCTTCAACCCATCTCTGTGTGAGCTTTGCCAGGTCAGGGTCCAGGACTCTTCCTAGTTTTGACAAATCTCATATTCAGTGCAAGGCTAAAAGGGCAGGAATGCCTTCTCCGTCTACATCCTCAACCTGGCTGGAGCCGACTTCCTTTTCCTTGGTGTCCATGTTGCTAGGTCCCTGGAGCAAATCATCAAGTCCATCTTCAGCCATGACAAGAAGGAATTCATCCCATTTTTCTTCACCACTGTGTTGAACTTCACCTATATCACAGGCCTGAGCATTCTCAGTGCTATTAGCACTGAGCGCTGCCTGTCGGTCCTGTGCCCCATCTGGTACCATTGCCACCGCCCAAGGCATCTTTCAACAGTCACATGCACCCTGCTCTGGTCCCTGTCCCTGCTGATGAGCATCCTAGAAGGCAAATATTGTGCTTTCCTGTTCACAGGTTCTAACTATAAGTGGTGCCAGGTATTTGACTTCCTCCTGTTCGCATGGCTGATTGTTTTATTCATTGTTCTCTCTGGGTCCAGCCTGATGCTGGTGGCCAGGATTCTCTGCAGTTCCAGAAGGACACGGCTAACCAGTCTCTACATGGTCATCCTGCTCACCACTCTGGCCTTCCTGCTCTTTGGCCTTCCCTTCGGCATTTACTGGTTCCTCTTATTCTGGATTGAAAATTATTTAAAATCATTATTTTGTGATATTCCTTTGGTTTTACTTGTTTTGTCAGCTATTAACAGCAGCATTAATCCAATCATCTACTTTCTAGTTGGCTCCTTCAGAAAGCGACAGTGGCGTCGGCAGAGGCAAACCCTCAGGCTGGTTCTCCAGCGGGCTCTGCAGGACACTACTTAG
This sequence comes from Tupaia belangeri chinensis, assembly GCF_000334495.1. Lineage (NCBI taxonomy): Eukaryota > Metazoa > Chordata > Mammalia > Scandentia > Tupaiidae > Tupaia > Tupaia belangeri. The sequence goes on along the minus strand of NW_006203589.1, from coordinate 57,500 downwards.
GTGAACGAACATGGAGGCAGCTTTCAGTAGGAAACCCTGGAAGTGACCAGAGACAGTCTGGTATAGAGACCAAGAGCCTCAGCACTGGTCAGATACATGTGACTTTGAGAGTCAACTTTGCCCTTATCGAGAAATTTCTTAACTTCTTTGAGCCTCGGGTCCATGATCTTAAATAGGTTAAGACAAAAATCTTTCTCCTTCAGATTAACCAAGAGGGTGCCTATTAAATTTGATTACAGGCTATGTGGAACAGCCTTACTCAGGGACTTCAACCCACTTCCATGTAAGCTTTGCCAACTTTTTTTCACAGCTTTGTCCAGGACTGCTTCAGTTTTTGAAGAATCCACCTTTCAGCAGAAGGTTGAAATCAGCACAGGAAAGCTTTAAATTTCTTTAATCAGTGCACTTAATAGGGAATTTAAAAATGGACTAAAGCCTTTTGCACAAGTATCTTTTGTCTCTTTCATACAATTTCAGTCTTGAATAAAATGAAAAGAATTAAATTCCAATCTAGCCCTGAAGAGCAATTTTCTTTCACTTTGGAAGGCCTTAGAATCTCTCTAAAGGTCGATAAATGTTTATTGGATAAATGAGTTAATGAATGAACATAAACTCATGAATTTTTGAAAGTCAAGCCTATAGTAAATCTTCATTTACCAGATTTGATTCACTTTCATGAAAATTACTGGTTTCACACTTTTAGCTTTGAAACCATGAAACTGAGTATAACTAGATCAATCAATATCAAAAATACTTAAGGTTCGAGGTAGACTGTCTTCCAGTGGTTTCCTCTCACATGCCTCTTTGAGAATAACTCTTGCATCCCTTTCCACTCCTTCACATTTCTTCTCCCTAATTCTTTTTATTTGTTCTGCTCTCTCATCCCTCATGTAATTTACTCACTGTACATCTTTATAATGCACAACATGGTTTTTTTCCCAGCATGAAAGTGGTGCATATTAATCAAGTCAAAGATATTACCATATACATTATCAACAGAAGATCAGGTGATCCAGACCATTCAGGGGCTTGACTATTCCTTCACTACAAAATCCCACACTGCTTGGTTGGTCTGCTTCCTACACAGTCTCATGGTGGGCAACAAAGACTCCAAGATGATGATTCCTTGCAGGGAGAGGGACTGTATAAGATAGAAAGGGAGAGGCCAAGATAAGTGACTGGAATCGAGCAAATGGTGATAAACATCTCCTGAGGTGTCTTGACTGTCATTTGCTGGTGCCTCCATTCATGAATTCACAGGGATGTCTGGCATATTAATGAGCCTCTCTGTAACCAGTATTAATGGGGCGCTCCCTTCATCCTGACCCTGGCACAGCATCACATGATATAGAAAGACCTTCTTACATCTGTTAAAGTCAGGCCTTCTTTCCTGTTGACTCTGAGTCTTTTGGAGAAAAAAACTTGTGCTTTTAACCAATTACTAAATTAAGAAGTTTATAACCTGTAAGACACCAGACTTCCAGATGTCCCACCTATTTGGGCCAGGTCAATGTAAAGTTCCATATATTGATTTGTAATATTGTTTGTGTCTTCTGTCCTCAGAACTGAATAAAAGAGTCACTATATCTAAGCACCCCAAAATACTTTCTCAAGACTACTAGGGATTACTTCTGGGTATTGGTCATTCATATTTATTAGAATAGTTTTAATAACTTCTACAGATATTGGTTATTTCCACTGACATAACATAACCTGTGGATGGTGAGTGCTGGGGGTAGAGGTATGGTTGGACAACAGAATATTTCCTTGTCAGAGTGCTGCAGTTCCCAGAGCTCAGGCTTTAGGGTCAGTGAGGATCGGGTTTAAATCCAGGACCCAGAAATCTCTACCTTTGATAATTACTCAGTCTCCACAAATCTCCATATCCCACCTCTGTAACACACACAGACAGTAATTCCCACAGAGAAAGATGATCCTGAGAAACAGTGAGCACACAATGGGCACTCAAGTCTTGTTTGTGTTCCCAGGACACCAATGAAGGGTTTCTGAGCATGAATCCAACCATACTAGCCTGGAGGACAGAACTCACACCAATGAATGGAAGAGGCCAGGTGATTCCTCTACTTGGTGAATTGGACACCCTGACCCTAGGCTCACTGACCATCATCTTTGTTCCTGGTGAACTGGCAGGAAATAGGGTTGTGGGACTTTTGGGCTTCTGCATATGCAGGAAATCTCCTCTACATCATTAGTGCTGGCTTCCTCTTCCCTTGCAGCCGCTATATCACACATTCTCTGCTGGAACTCAGCAGACCTTCCATTCCATCTCTGTCTCTACTGCAAGCTTGCTGGCCAGTATGGTGATCTCTCCCTACGTCTGTGCCTTTAGCACTGGATGCTGTCTGTCCATCCTGCTCATATCTGGTACCGATGCCAACCCAGAGACACCTGTCAACTGTATGCTCCATGTTCTGGGCACTGTTACTATGGCTGAGCATTTTAAACAGGTAGTCCTGTGGCTTTCTATTTGGGAATGGTGTTAGGCATTTGATTTCATAACAGCCACATGGCCAGTTTTTAAATTTATCATTCTCTCTGGATCCACCCTGGCCCTCCAATCAATATTCTTGTGTGACTCCCAGCAAATGTCACTAATCTAGCTGCATGTGACCTTCCTGCTCATAGTGCTGGTCTTCAGTCTCTGCAACCTGTCCTTCAGTATCCCATGATTTCTGTTTTACTGAATTCAGAATGACTTTTGTATACTCCCTGTTCATCTTTATTTGGTTTCAGCTGCTCTGTCCCTTGTTAGCAGCAGCATCAACTCCATCATTTACTCTTTTACTACATCAGATAACATTGATATGAGAAGAGCCTCAAACTGGTTGTCCACAGTGTGCTGCAGGACACTCCTGAGGTGAGTAAAAGTGGAAGTGGCCATCAGCATGAATTCCAGGAGAAATAATTTCTTAAAATATTTAAGCTTGGAGGCCCTGATTCTAAAATAATGAAGGTAAAAATCCTTCCTCTGAGGGCTAAGTAAGACAGTGCCTATTAAACTCTGATTACAGTGTCTCTGGAACTGCCTCACTTACGTGCTTCAACCCATCTCTGTGTGAGCTTTGCCAGGTCAGGGTCCAGGACTCTTCCTAGTTTTGACAAATCTCATATTCAGTGCAAGGCTAAAAGGGCAGTAAAAGGTCGAAATATTTTTGATTAGTGCACTTGATAGGGACTAAACAAAAGTTATTTTTGACAAGTTTCTTTTGCCTCTTTCATACAATTTCAGTCTCAATAAAATTAAAAGAATTCATTTTTAAAAAAGTTTTTGCCATAGGGTCTGTGAGCTTGCTGCAAAGATTGTGAAAAGTAAATTGAGATATAAATCTCTGAAGAGATGGCCATGCTGCAATCCCTTCTCTCCATTCTTCTCCTGGGATTTTGAACACACATGCACATGTACACAAGATGAGTTTCAAGCTATGGGATCAGGATTCAAACCATGATTGACCATGAGAGTCCAGTTCCTTAACCACTACACTACTTGCTGGCTCCAAAATAATTAAAAAGTAAATTGAGATATAAATCTCTGAAGAGATGGCCATGCTGCAATCCCTTCTCTCCATTCTTCTCCTGGGATTTTGAACACACATGCACATGTACACAAGATGAGTTTCAAGCTATGGGATCAGGATTCAAACCATGATTGACCATGAGAGTCCAGTTCCTTAACCACTACACTACTTGCTGGCTCCAAAATAATAATTTTTTTTTGAGAAAGTGATTTTTGCTATAGGGTGCTTTCTGTTTCTCTGTGTCTCTCTCTCTCTCTTTCTCTCTCTCTCTCTGTTTTTCTCTCTCTCTCTGTCTCTCTCTCGAGAAACAGAAAGCAAGAAATCACCCCGTGGTGAGATGGCCCTGCCAAAATCCCTTTTCCTCCATTCTCCTGTTGGGATTTTGGGCACACATGACATGCACTCACCGTGAGTTTTAAGCCACCAGTTCTGGGTCTTGAAGTATGGTTGACTACGTGGGAGTCCAGCGACATAATCATTACACCATCTACTGGTCCCAAGAATTAAATTTTAATCTAAGTCTAAAAGGGCAGTCTTTTTAATTTTGTCAGGCTTTAGATCACCTCTCTAGCTAAATAAATATTTGTAGAGCCAACCACTATGGTGCAGTGGTAATGTAAGTGCCCTGCAAGACTGGAAGCCATATGACTGACTGTGAGATGAGTTAGCTTGAAAAAACACTGGGTTCCGTAACAGATGCTTAGGATAGTGAAGGGGAATCAAAGCATGATGGGACCTTGTTAGATACTTTCTCTTTCTCGCACATGTACTCTCTCTATTAAAAAAAAATGTATTGGATGAATGACTCATTCAATATATATGAACTGATCAATTTTTTAAAGAGGCTTTTTGCCTCAGGGCACATGTGATTGCTGGAGAGAGAGAGAGACAGTGAGAGGGAAAGTGATAAATAAACCCATGAGGAGTTGGCCACATCACAATCCCTCCTCTTCTAATCTTCTCAAAGGAGTTTGGGGATGCACACACACACTCCCGGCATGACTTTCAAGCCACAGGATCTGGGACTCTCACCATGGTCAGCCATGTGACAGTCAAGCAATATAACTGCTGCACCATCTGCTGGTCCCAAGCTGATGGATTTTTAAGTCAAGCCTGTGCTAAATTTGCTTTTTTACCACACTTGATTAACCATCTTTAAGTTTATTATTTTCATAACTTTCAGTTTTGCAAGCATGAAATCAAATTTTATAATCATAACAATCAATGTTGAAATGTATTTAAGGTTTGAGATGGTTTGTCTTTCTGTAGTTTCTTTCACATGCCCTCTATTAGAATCCTTCTTGAATCTCCTCATATTCCTTCACTTTTGTCTTTATCCTGATTCTCTCTTTCTGGAGTCCCTCTAATCCCTCATGGAAAGTTGCCAGTGGGACTCAGTAGATTCTATATTCTTTGAGGACAAAATGTATTACAGAATTATTTTTTATGCCAAAGAGCTCACAGACAAGCATCTGCATAACCCACCAGGTTGTCTGACATATGTTGAATTCGAGGTTAAGGCCCCCAGACATTCACAGCTCTTGAATTCTACAAACCTGAAGAATTACCACCACATGCATGTCACTGGTGTCTGCTGCTTAAATATTCTAAAGCAGATGGTGGAATGGCAGTCTTTTTTTTTTTTTTTTTATCCAATTTTTTTATTTTTTTTT
>NW_006203589.1:49552-51113 GCF_000334495.1 Tupaia belangeri chinensis | reverse complement strand
GCGGCGGGGCCGGGTTGGGTCGGCGCAGGGCCTACCCTGCCCGCCGCCGCCTCACACGCTCGGCTGGAATGGCAGTCTTAATGGTATGTTGAGGTCTACTTGACCCAAAGAATAATTTACTGGGATGCAGGGAGAAGATTTCTGGAAGGTTCAGGGCAATGAGTCTGCCCTGGACATGTTCCCTGAAACCACTTTGCTCTCCTAAGCCTCTGGGCTTGTGATGAGAAGTGAAGTCTTGAAGTTTTCTAAAATGCCCTTAGGCCTTTTCCTCCTCCATCATCTTGACAGTTATCACCTGCATCCCTTCTAGCCCTGATATCTATTCAGTAACTGGTTGATGAGGCTACTCATTTTACTTTATGTACTGGAAATGTTTGTTAATTCTTTACCATGTGGTCAGGTTTCACTTTTTCCAAAATGTTCTTCTCTGCTTCCCTTTTTTATAATAAGTTTTATCATTAAGTCATCGTTTTACCCATTCATTTTACAATATGCTGCTAATAACACATATGGAGATCCTTCTGTGCCTTGCTTTAAAATTTTACTTGCAGATCTTCATCATTCTCAATTTTGGCATTCCACAAAACCTTACAAAATGGACTTAATGTAATCCAACACTCTGTAATGGCATAGCAAAGATGACCTTTTCTCCAATTTCTACTACCTGTTTTTCACTTTCCTCTGAAAGCTTTTTAGAATGGCCTTTACTGTCCATATTTCTATCAATATGCTAGTCAACACCATTTAATAAATCTCTAAAAAGTTCCAATTCACTCTTAAACCATTCTTTTTCTGAGACTCTACCAGATTCTAGGCTTTTTCTAGTTACTCCTCTAAACTAAAAGATATTCCTTTACTTAATTTCTCTCTTCTCAAAGATATGAAGGTAAACTAGGTAATTCTGAATTTCTGACCTATGTTATTTTCTTTTCTTTATGTAAGTCTGAATTTCTGATGTACCAATATATTATTTCCCTTCTCTATGAATAATTTCTTTAACATTTCTTGCAAGTCAGGTCTGGTGACAACAAATCACATCAATTTTAATTTTTCTGTACCAGTCTTTTCTCTTGCTAGATGTTATTTGTTATAATAATAGACAATGAATACCATTGTTAATACCAATGAATTTACAATAGTAACAGGACCAGCTGGTGGTGTGGTCATTAAGCTCACTGGATCTCACATGACTTACTGTGCATCTGGAATCCTGACCCTGACACCTTGAAACACACAGTGGCCGTGTGTACATGTGTGCTCAAAATCCTGAAAAGAGGGATAAACAGAGAAAAGGAGATTGCATCCATGGGGTGCACTTTCTCATTTACCCTCTCTCTCTGTGTCTCTCTTTGAAAAGCTCACACACCCTCTGACTAATTAAAATAAACAAGTAAAAATGGAAAGGTAGGCTTACAATTTAAACCTAATATATAATCATAGCTAACTTAAATATGTAAAATATAAACTGAAGCAAAGTGTTGCTTTTGGAAAATAAAATGCAGAAAGACTTTCACTGTTGACTTGATACACTTCTGTGTCCATTTGGATTTAAAAAAAAATT
>NW_006203589.1:48746-49314 GCF_000334495.1 Tupaia belangeri chinensis | reverse complement strand
CTGCTCTGATAAAGTAGAAGGGTGGGCCAGTTCATGGAGAACCTTGAATAACAAGAAAAGAAAGTGTGCTTTATTCTTACTTACAAGTCTAGCAGTATTGGCTCACATTGTTTGCCATTACTACACAGCTGGCAACAAAAAGCTCCAAAACAACCATCATGTGCAAGAAAGTGGACGGGATGAGATGAGGATGGGCAGAGGTTGAGAGATAGAATCAGAACAAATGCTGCAAAATATCTCAGGAGGGGCTGATTTAAATTATTTCATATTCTCATTGGCTAGTAGGTCCCAGTACAGGAAGTCACAGGGCTGTCCAGCATCTTGATAACCTCACTCAGGCCATACACTTCCCTTCAACTCCTGTAGGAACTTCTCCAAGGCAGAGAAGTGTTAACTAGTGACAGTCAGTTGGAGGTTCTTCCACTCAGCACAGATCAGCTGCCATCTCCATCAAAAAGAATGGAAGAAAGGTAAGGGTTTATCAATAACTTATTTTGTCCTCCTTGTCCACATCCACATAACTCTGCCTTGGGGTGGAGTGTTCAGGGATCCATAGGGGCTTCAGCAG
>NW_006203589.1:39347-48226 GCF_000334495.1 Tupaia belangeri chinensis | reverse complement strand
AGGAGGCTTGTAGCTCCCTCTTGTCAATTGTGGATGCTGTAGGACTGGGCTTTGGGAGCTAAGTATGCTATAAACCAAGACCCTTCCTTCCTCTTGCATCCTCTTACCAACCACATTCCAACCATTCAAATGCTAACTTGAATAGAAATCTACTGGTTTCCATAATTTAAGAAGGAAGATAGGGTGTATGCATGCTTTTCACAACTAAAATGCTGTTAATTACCCAGCCCCTTCTTTTATTTGCTTTACAAAGTTTCTTTTTCTTTGTGTTTCTCTCAAAGCTCCAGAAGTAAATAGTCTAAAATGGGATGATTGAGAAGAGTTTAATTAAGGGACCATTGATCAATGTGGGCAGGTTTACAGAAAGTCACATGGGGACAGTCTGTTTAACTCACCAGGTTCAACATAAACACCATGGAAAGCAATACTGGGGAGCTTTTACACTGCTAGGTTTAAAATAACAATGGAGAGAAATTAAATACCAAAACTCAGAGCAGGCTCTACCTAGCTGTAGCTGTAGCTGAGATTTTGGGACAGGGTCACTAGGCAGGAGCTGTGTCTTTAGGTAAAGCAACACTGCCACTGCCAACTCACAGCCTTCCAGAGAGAGCCAGGAATTAGAACCCTCCACACTGACACTGCTTTTTGATCTCCTCAGTGTGTTCTGTTGACTGAATTAAACCAGGAGCAAGAACAAACTGGTCGTGTAGTTAAGGCATAGCGATGTCCGTTTGTGGACTCACAGAAGCATAGAGAGGGTTGGAAATAAGATCTTGACATTAATGGAAAAATATTTACTTCTTTCTATAGCCTCCCCACAGTATGTCTTTCCTGGGACTTTTTCTTTTCTTTTCTTTTCTTTTTGGTAAGAATTATTTTATTTAACTTAATTAATTAATTAGTTTTAATGTGACCAGAGAGGAGCAGAGAGAGAGAGAGCGCAAGAAAGTGAGAAAACAAGTCTTCAGGTCCAGCACTCGAACTGTGGTCAGCCAAGTTGGAATCCAGCATCCTTAAGATCGTGGCTTCAGCAGGACAAAACAGGAGGCTTGTAGCTCCCTCTTGTCAATTGTGGATGCTGTAGGACTGGGCTTTGGGAGCTAAGTATGCTATAAACCAAGACCCTTCCTTCCTCTTGCATCCTCTTACCAACCACATTCCAACCATTCAAATGCTAACTTGAATAGAAATCTACTGGTTTCCATAATTTAAGAAGGAAGATAGGGTGTATGCATGCTTTTCACAACTAAAATGCTGTTAATTACCCAGCCCCTTCTTTTATTTGCTTTACAAAGTTTCTTTTTCTTTGTGTTTCTCTCAAAGCTCCAGAAGTAAATAGTCTAAAATGGGATGATTGAGAAGAGTTTAATTAAGGGACCATTGATCAATGTGGGCAGGTTTACAGAAAGTCACATGGGGACAGTCTGTTTAACTCACCAGGTTCAACATAAACACCATGGAAAGCAATACTGGGGAGCTTTTACACTGCTAGGTTTAAAATAACAATGGAGAGAAATTAAATACCAAAACTCAGAGCAGGCTCTACCTAGCTGTAGCTGTAGCTGAGATTTTGGGACAGGGTCACTAGGCAGGAGCTGTGTCTTTAGGTAAAGCAACACTGCCACTGCCAACTCACAGCCTTCCAGAGAGAGCCAGGAATTAGAACCCTCCACACTGACACTGCTTTTTGATCTCCTCAGTGTGTTCTGTTGACTGAATTAAACCAGGAGCAAGAACAAACTGGTCGTGTAGTTAAGGCATAGCGATGTCCGTTTGTGGACTCACAGAAGCATAGAGAGGGTTGGAAATAAGATCTTGACATTAATGGAAAAATATTTACTTCTTTCTATAGCCTCCCCACAGTATGTCTTTCCTGGGACTAAAATTTTTCTTTTCTTTTCTTTTCTTTTTGGTAAGAATTATTTTATTTAACTTAATTAATTAATTAGTTTTAATTTGACCAGAGAGGAGCAGAGAGAGAGAGAGAGCGCAAGAAAGTGAGAAAACAAGTCTTCAGGTCCAGCACTCGAACTGTGGTCAGCCAAGTTGGAATCCAGCACCCTTAACCACCACATCCCCTGCCGGTCCCTCCTGGGAATTTTTCTACCTCAGTGTAATTGGATCTGTTTTTCAGTTTACTCCTTCTCTGTTGGACCATATGCACCTCCCTGTGTACTGCCATTTCTTTGATATAATCTCTCACTATCATCAAATTACTTGAGAACAGGAGATCTAGTAAGAAACTAAGGTGGGGAACATAGGTATTTGTAAGTATTTTAAGTTTATGATATTTGATGCTGTAAAGATAAACTTATTATAATAGTAACTTAAACAAGAGAGAAAATTTATTGAATGTGGACTGGCGACTTCAAGATGTTGGATACCAGGATTTCCTACCATCTGCTACCTCCCCATCTCTATTCTTGTGATTTTTCTAAGCTCCAGGTCACTTCAGCAGTCCAATGTAGGGAAGAAGAGGAGAGGAAAGGAGACCACACCAGTTGCGTTAATGAACCAGGTGTTGATTACAGCAATCCCCTCACCTCCCACTAGCCAGCACTAGTTACACGGTGCCATCAACATGAAGGGAAAACAGAAAAGTGTGTTGTTCTTTTTTTCCTGCTTTAACTCTTTCAAAATTTTGAAAAGAAAAGAACAGCAATTTGGAACAATTAAGTTTCTCATCTCCGATTCTCTCTCAGAATCTGTGCCCACATGGAGATTCATCACATGGAGCTCCTCACATAGTGAATGATGAGACAAAACACTGGAAACGCCTTGCAGAGAGACAGGACTGATAACGGACCTGCTTCTCACCATGTGATTTTAGATATCTTTTTTTAAAAGAATTATTTTATTTATTTATTATTATTATCACTATTATTTTCTAGTTTGATCAGAGAGAGACAGAGTAAGAGAGAGGAAGTGAGAAAGCAAGCCACCAGGTCCGAGACTTGAACCGTAGTCAGCCATATGGGAGTCCAGCGCCTTTAACCACCATGCCACTGCCGGCCCCAATTTTAGATATCTTTTTATCTCCTTGTCAAAACTAACATTATTAACATAGATAGTCCCTAAGGGACATGTGTTAGAGGCTGGGGATAAAACAGTGAACAACAGTAACACAAACCAGGCAGTTCTAAAAATTATAGAGCTGTGAGTTTAACAAGCAAGACAAAAGATAAAAAAGAAAACACTTAACTACAGAGTTGCCCACTCAATGGGCCCCAAATGTCTGCACTCCATGGCAGAAATGGAAAGATCTGAAGATATGATAGCAGAGAGAATGAGTGTAGATACCAGAGACTGAGAGGGGAATGCATGGTGGAGAGTAGGTGGGAAGGAAAAAGAGAAGAAGCGTTTAACAGACAAAAGAATATAAAGTTCTCTGTGCTAGTAAAAAAAGTCCTGTGATTTTTGCTTTATAAAAAGAAATAAATAAAGTTGCAAACTTTGTTCAGTACCATAAATAAGAAGGCCAAGGTGGCGCCCACAGGTGGCATGAAGGTTAAGGTGGCTGGACCCCACATGGCAAAAAGGCCAAAGTGCCTTGAAGGAGGATAACCAAAGTTTTGGTCTTCCACTGCATCCTCATTAGGCTCACCGGGGCTACAAGACTGACAGAGCGCGTGATGGTGCATTCCGTCATCATTCCCAGAGGTTCTTGTTGGAGCCTCCTGTCCTGGTTGGGTCCTGGACAGTCTGGACTCAGAGTCCTATTCAGAGGCATGAGGGGCTCCTGTGCTCCAGGATTTGTTGTTTGTTGTCCTCTACCTGAACTTTTTATGTTTCATATTTCAGAAATTTCTCTGCTTGTTGTTTAACAACATTTGCTTATCCTGGTTTAATAAAACACACACATAAATTGCCATTTATGAAGCCTTGAGCATAAAAGCTTCATCCGATCGTGGCTTCAGCAGGACAAAACAGGAGGCTTGTAGCTCCCTCTTGTCAATTGTGGATGCTGTAGGACTGGGCTTTGGGAGCTAAGTATGCTATAAACCAAGACCCTTCCTTCCTCTTGCATCCTCTTACCAACCACATTCCAACCATTCAAATGCTAACTTGAATAGAAATCTACTGGTTTCCATAATTTAAGAAGGAAGATAGGGTGTATGCATGCTTTTCACAACTAAAATGCTGTTAATTACCCAGCCCCTTCTTTTATTTGCTTTACAAAGTTTCTTTTTCTTTGTGTTTCTCTCAAAGCTCCAGAAGTAAATAGTCTAAAATGGGATGATTGAGAAGAGTTTAATTAAGGGACCATTGATCAATGTGGGCAGGTTTACAGAAAGTCACATGGGGACAGTCTGTTTAACTCACCAGGTTCAACATAAACACCATGGAAAGCAATACTGGGGAGCTTTTACACTGCTAGGTTTAAAATAACAATGGAGAGAAATTAAATACCAAAACTCAGAGCAGGCTCTACCTAGCTGTAGCTGTAGCTGAGATTTTGGGACAGGGTCACTAGGCAGGAGCTGTGTCTTTAGGTAAAGCAACACTGCCACTGCCAACTCACAGCCTTCCAGAGAGAGCCAGGAATTAGAACCCTCCACACTGACACTGCTTTTTGATCTCCTCAGTGTGTTCTGTTGACTGAATTAAACCAGGAGCAAGAACAAACTGGTCGTGTAGTTAAGGCATAGCGATGTCCGTTTGTGGACTCACAGAAGCATAGAGAGGGTTGGAAATAAGATCTTGACATTAATGGAAAAATATTTACTTCTTTCTATAGCCTCCCCACAGTATGTCTTTCCTGGGACTTTTTCTTTTCTTTTCTTTTCTTTTCTTTTTGGTAAGAATTATTTTATTTAACTTAATTAATTAATTAGTTTTAATTTGACCAGAGAGGAGCAGAGAGAGAGAGAGAGCGCAAGAAAGTGAGAAAACAAGTCTTCAGGTCCAGCACTCGAACTGTGGTCAGCCAAGTTGGAATCCAGCATCCTTAACCACCACATCACCTGCCGGTCCCTCCTGGGAATTTTTCTACCTCAGTGTAATTGGATCTGTTTTTCAGTTTACTCCTTCTCTGTTGGACCATATGCACCTCCCTGTGTACTGCCATTTCTTTGACATAATCTCTCACTATCATCAAATTACTTGAGAACAGGAGATCTAGTAAGAAACTAAGGTGGGGAACATAGGTATTTGTAAGTATTTTAAGTTTATGATATTTGATGCTGTAAAGATAAACTTATTATAATAGTAACTTAAACAAGAGAGAAAATTTATTGAATGTGGACTGGCGACTTCAAGATGTTGGATACCAGGATTTCCTACCATCTGCTACCTCCCCATCTCTATTCTTGTGATTTTTCTAAGCTCCAGGTCACTTCAGCAGTCCAATGTAGGGAAGAAGAGGAGAGGAAAGGAGACCACACCAGTTGCGTTAATGAACCAGGTGTTGATTACAGCAATCCCCTCACCTCCCACTAGCCAGCACTAGTTACACGGTGCCATCAACATGAAGGGAAAACAGAAAAGTGTGTTGTTCTTTTTTTCCTGCTTTAACTCTTTCAAAATTTTGAAAAGAAAAGAACAGCAATTTGGAACAATTAAGTTTCTCATCTCCGATTCTCTCTCAGAATCTGTGCCCACATGGAGATTCATCACATGGAGCTCCTCACATAGTGAATGATGAGACAAAACACTGGAAACGCCTTGCAGAGAGACAGGACTGATAACGGACCTGCTTCTCACCATGTGATTTTAGATATCTTTTTTTAAAAGAATTATTTTATTTATTTATTATTATTATCACTATTATTTTCTAGTTTGATCAGAGAGAGACAGAGTAAGAGAGAGGAAGTGAGAAAGCAAGCCACCAGGTCCGAGACTTGAACCGTAGTCAGCCATGTGGGAGTCCAGCGCCTTTAACCACCATGCCACTGCCGGCCCCAATTTTAGATATCTTTTTATCTCCTTGTCAAAACTAACATTATTAACATAGATAGTCCCTAAGGGACATGTGTTAGAGGCTGGGGATAAAACAGTGAACAACAGTAACACAAACCAGGCAGTTCTAAAAATTATAGAGCTGTGAGTTTAACAAGCAAGACAAAAGATAAAAAAGAAAACACTTAACTACAGAGTTGCCCACTCAATGGGCCCCAAATGTCTGCACTCCATGGCAGAAATGGAAAGATCTGAAGATATGATAGCAGAGAGAATGAGTGTAGATACCAGAGACTGAGAGGGGAATGCATGGTGGAGAGTAGGTGGGAAGGAAAAAGAGAAGAAGCGTTTAACAGACAAAAGAATATAAAGTTCTCTGTGCTAGTAAAAAAAGTCCTGTGATTTTTGCTTTATAAAAAGAAATAAATAAAGTTGCAAACTTTGTTCAGTACCATAAATAAGAAGGCCAAGGTGGCGCCCACAGGTGGCATGAAGGTTAAGGTGGCTGGACCCCACATGGCAAAAAGGCCAAAGTGCCTTGAAGGAGGATAACCAAAGTTTTGGTCTTCCACTGCATCCTCATTAGGCTCACCGGGGCTACAAGACTGACAGAGCGCGTGATGGTGCATTCCGTCATCATTCCCAGAGGTTCTTGTTGGAGCCTCCTGTCCTGGTTGGGTCCTGGACAGTCAGGACTCACAGAGTCCTATTCAGAGGCATGAGGGGCTCCTGTGCTCCAGGGTTTGTTGTTTGTTGTCCTCCAGCACCCTTTTTATGTTTCATATTTCAGAAACTTCTCTGCTTGTCGTTTATCAACAGTTGCCTATCCCGGTTTAATGAAACACACACATGAATTGCCATTTATGAGCCTTGAGCATAAAAGCTTCATCCTCTGTCCCCTCTATATTTAGTCAACACAGCACTCTGCAGTGGAGATGAGGGCTGATGAAGTGTGAGAACTCTAACACAGGCCCATGAATTCAAATCTCATCTCTGCCACTTTTTGGACTGAGACCAGAGCCAGTCACTCAACTCTTTGTGCCTTTGCTTGCTCATATGTAAGATAAGAATACTAATAGTACTTACCTGATAAGCCTATGTAAAATATTAAAAGCATAATACCAATGAGTCATTGTCAGCTGCTACTGTTCACCTACTTGTGAGTTGTTCTCTGCTTCCCACCTGACATCTTCAGAGCATGTCTTTGTACCCAAAACTTTTCATAAATGAGCATGAAAGAATGATTTATACCCCAATAATTCTTTTCTAAAAATGTGTGTTTTCTGATGACTCATTTCATTTCCTTTTTATTTATTTATTTTTTTGACATTTAACTCAATTCATTATTTCCAAATACGATTAGGTTCTCCTTTCTTTCGTTCATTCTTTTTTTTTTTTTCATTAAAAATTCTTGACTACCTGCTGTGAGCCACACACAAAACTAAGCATTGGGACATACCACTGGACAAGAGGAAGCCCTTCCTTGTAAACCCATGTCCTCATAAAGCAGACATACTGAGACATGTCCTGCCTGGAAGGTTTACAATCCTCACTGAGATTCTAACACGAGGTCACACATCCCTAGTCATGATCTCCTTTCTCCCTGGTAGTCTGACTCTTCTCAGTCACTGAGTTTGGCCATCAATCATGCTTGAGGTTTCCAATTTCTTGCTCCTAAGCAGAAACCTCTGTCCCAGGACAAAAGATCCCTTACCCAGTGCCTTGTCATTCCTTGGGTGGCCTGCCAGAATCTTCTCCTGCGTCCATGGTGCATAATATGCCCTAAGACAGTGACTGGAGGTGTCTAGACCACGGAACATTTCCAAGTCATTAGAGACACCTGTATTGTAGTAGAGAGAGTCCAGGCTTTAGAGTTGGTGAGAATCCTGGGGCTATGACTTCCTGTCTTTGATAATTTTTGGAAGTCTCTGTTGGCTTCCCCTGTACCACTCAGACAGTAATTCTCACGTAACAGAGTGGTCCTGAGAATCTGGAATCCTTCATCAACAGCTTAAATCTTGTTTGTGTTCCCAGGGGAACCAGTGGAGGGCTTCTGAACATGAACACAACCTCAACCAGGGAAACTGAAATGACAGCAACGAGTGCAATCAACCAGATATCCCTAGGTACAACCAATGCTACATATTGCTTCAATATGACCTTCAACCTGAATTTGCTGAAAATCACCATTGCCCTGTTTGGACTGGCAGCAAACGCTATTGTGCTCTGGTTCCTGAGCTTGCGAAGGAATGCCTTCACAGTCTACATCCTCAACCTGGCCGGGGCGGACTTCCTCTTCCTTGGGTTCGCCTTTGCATATTCCGTGGAGCAACTCATCTACCTGACAAGCAGTGTCTTATTCTATGAGGAGGAACTCATCCCATTATTCTTCAACACTATGTCGACCTTCACCTACATCGCAGGTCTGAGCATTCTCAGTGCTATTAGTACCGAGCGCTGCCTGTCGGTCCTGTGCCCCATCTGGTACCGCTGCCACCGCCCGAGGCACCTGTCCGCAGCTATGTGCATCCTGCTCTGGGTACTCTCTCTGCTGATGGCCACCCTTGAAGGCAATTATTGTGGCTTCCTTTTCACAGATTTTAGCTATAAGTGGTGCAAGGTATTTGATTTCCTCACATTCGGGTGGCTGACTTTTTTATTTGTTGTTCTCTCCGGGTCCAGCCTGATGCTGGTGGCCAAGATCCTTTGCAGTTCCAGACGGATACCGCTGACCAGTCTCTACATGGTCATCCTGTTCACCGTACTGGCCTTCCTGCTCTTTGGCCTTCCCTTCGGCATTTACTGGTTCCTCTTATTCTGGATTGAAAATTATTTAAAATCATTATTTTGTGATATTCCTTTGGTTTTACTTGTTTTGTCAGCTATTAACAGCAGCATTAATCCAATCATCTACTTTCTAGTTGGCTCCTTCAGAAAGCGACAGTGGCGGGGACAGCGGCCAACCCTCAGGCTGGGTCTCC
>NW_006203589.1:25788-39301 GCF_000334495.1 Tupaia belangeri chinensis | reverse complement strand
AGCAGGAAACCCTGGAGGTGACCAGAAGCAGTCTGGTATAGAGACCAAGAGCCTCAGCACTGGTCAGATACATGTGACTTTGGAAGTCAACTTTGGCCTCATCAGTTTAGAAAATTTTCTTAGCTTCTTTGAGCTTGGGGTTCATGAGCTCAATCTGGTTAAGACAAAAAATAGTTCTTTTTAGGATTACCTGAGACAGTGCCTGTTAAATCTGATTGCAGGCTATGTGGAACAGCCTTACTCGGGGACTTCAACCCATCTCCATGTAAGCTTCTCCAACTCTTTTTCACAGCTTTGTCCAGGACTATTTCAGCTTTTGAAGAGTCCACCTTCAGCAGAAGGTTGAAATCAGCACAGGAAACATCTAAATTTCTTCGATGAATTTACTTGATAGGAACTTAAAAAATGGACTAAAAACCTTTGCATAAGTTTTTTGTGTGTGTCTCTTTCATTCAATTTCAGTGTCTCTATAAAATGAAAATAATTAAATTACAATCTTGCTCCAAAGAGAAATCTTCTTTCATTTTGTCAGGCCTTAGAATATTTCTCTAGCTCAATAAATGTTTATTGAATAAATGACTTAATGAATGGACATAAACTGCTGAATTTTTAAAAACTGATACC
The DNA here is from genome assembly GCF_000334495.1 of Tupaia belangeri chinensis. NCBI lineage: Eukaryota > Metazoa > Chordata > Mammalia > Scandentia > Tupaiidae > Tupaia > Tupaia belangeri. Next base: position 38,677 of record NW_006203589.1, on the reverse strand, counting down.
TATGCTAAATCTTCATTTACCATATTTGATTAACTATCTTGAAAATTACTTGTTTCTCTGGTTTTTTTTTGTAATTATTTATTTTTATTTATTCATTCAGTTATTTAAATTTGACCAGAGAAGACAGAGAGAGAGTGGAAAGTGATAAATCAAGACACAAGATTTGAGACTCAAACTGTGGTCAGCCTTGAGGGACTGTCCAGCGCCTTAACCATCATGCCACCTGTCGTCCCCCAGTTTCACCATTTTTAACATTGCAAACATGAAACTGAGTTCCATGACTGGATCAATCAGTATTAAAGATATTTAAGGTCTGAGGTCAACTGTCTTCCAGTGGTTTTCCTCTCACATGCCCTCTTTGAGAATTTCTCATGCATGTCTTTCCATTTCTTCACCTGTCCTTCCCAATTCTTTCTCATGGCTGGAATCAGGCAAACGCTGGTAAATATCTCCTCAGGTGTCTTGTCTGTCATTTGCTGGTGCCTCCTATATAGGCACTCACAGGGCTATCTAGCATCTTACTGAGCCTCTCTGTTACCAGTATTAGCAATTGTGGGATGCTCCCTACATCCTGACCCTGGCATGGCACAACATGATATATAGTAACGACTTTTTATGTGTGTAAAGTTAAACTCAGGCATTCTTTTCTGTTGAATCTGAGTCTTTTGGAGACAAAGACTCGTGCTTTTAACATATAACTAAACTAAGAATTTCTGTAACCTGTAAGCCCCAACTTCCAGGTGTCCAACCTATCTGGGTCAGATCAATGTAACAGTTCTATATGTTGATTTATAATTTTGTTTGTGTGTTCTGTTCTCAGAACTGAATAAAAGAATCACTGCATCTAAACACCCCAAAGTCCTTTCTCAAGACTACCAAAGATTGTTTCTGGGCCTTGGTCACTCACATTCATGCTTAGAATGAATAATTTCAATGATTTCTACAGAGATTGTTTATTTCCATTGACATGATATATCCTGTAGACAGTGAGTGGTGGATTTAAGGGTATGATTAGACAATAGACTATTTCCATGACAGTCTGAGGCAGTTCAGAGAGCTCAGGCTTTAGGGTCAGTGAGAAGTGGGTTTAAATCCAGGTCTCAGAAATCTCTAACCTCTGTTAATTTATTCAATCTCCACAAACCTCTGCAACCCACCTCTGGAACACAGAGATAGCAATGACCACAGAGCAGGATGAAACAGTGAGCACACGGTCAACAGTCAAGTCTAGCTTGTGTTCCCCAGGCACCAGTGGAGCTTTCCTAGCATGAATCCAACCATACTAGCCTGAAGGACAGAACTCACACCAATGAATAGAAGTGGACAGGTGATTCCTCCACTTGGTGAATTGGACACCCTGATCCTAGGCTCGCTGACCATCATCACTGCCTTGGTGAGCTGATAGGAAACAGGGTTGTGCTCTGGCTCCTGGGCTTCTGCATATGCAGGAACTCTTCTCCTCTATATCATTAGTGCTGGCTTCCTCTTGCCTTGCAGCTATATCACACATTCCCTGCTGGAACTCATCAGACCTTCCATTCCATCTCTGTCTCTTGGCCACTGTGGTCATCTCTCCCTATATCTGTGCCATTAGCGCAGGGTGCTGTCTTTCCGCTACCAACCCAGAGACACCTGTCAACTATCAAATACTCCATGTTCCGGTACTGTTCCTATTGCTGAACATTCTAAACGGGTAGTCCTGTGGTTTACTGTTTCAGAATGGTGACTATCATTTGTGTCAGGCATTTTATTTCATGACAGCCACGTGGCCTATTCTTTAATTTGTCATTCTCTCTGGACCCAGCCTGGCCCTCCAGTCAATATTCTTGTGTGACTCTCAGCAAATGTGACTAATCAGGCTGCATGTGATCTTCCTGCTTATAGTGCTGGTCTTTAGTCTCCGCAGCCTGCCCTTTAGCATGCTGTGGTTTCTGTTGCGCTGAATTTGGAGTGATTTTCATGTGTTCCCTTGTCACCTTTATTTGGTTCCAGCTGCACTGTCCCCTGTTAGCAACAGCGCCACCTCCATCATTTTTTTTTTTACTACATCAGACAGCATTGATATGAGAAGAGCTCCTAGGTCGTACTCAAGAGGGCACTGAATGAATAAATAAAATACAAAAATAATTCTTTTTTAAAAAATGAAATCTTAACTTGTGTCCTAGAAGTTCATTAAGTTCCGGTCTCTAACATTTTTAGTTCAGTCATCATCATCATCACCATCAGAGTCCATTACTTTTCTTCTGTTGAATTTAACTGTTGTTTTCTTCTCTGTTTGTTGGCTCACTTTTTCAAGGATTTCTATTAAACCTTGTTCTGATATGTTCCTAGTTAGTTGCCATATCTTGCCATCTGTAGAAGGTAATTCTCTACTGTTTTCATTTTTCCAGGCTTTACAAGTGCTAAGTTACTTAACCTGGCCTGACTGACTGGTCCAGAACTTGGACTAAGATTCTGTTTCTCATTTCTGCTTCCCTGTGCTTTGCTTCCTGTTGTGCTGCATAGCCAGGGTCCCCGTGCTTTGCCATGGAAGCCAGCTCCAGGCTGTGCTCCTCCATACTGAGACTGTTCAGCTCTCATCAGCCACCAAGGAGGGCTGCTCTGCATCTCCACAGCTACCTCTGGTGAGAAGGCGCCAGAAGGTATAAATTTCTTTGATTAGTGCATTTGAGAGGGACTTAAAGAAAGTTACTTTTTGACAAGTTTCTTTTGTCTCTTTCATACAGTTTTAGTCTCAACAAAATTAAAAGAATTAGTTTTTTTATGGGTTTTGCCATAGGGCATGTGAGCTTCCTGGAGAGACAGAGAGAGACAGTGAGAGAGAAAGTGAGAAATCAATCCCTGGAGAGATGGACATGCTTCAATCTCTTCTCCTCCATTTTCCTTCTGGGATTTCAAACATGAATGGATGTGTACCTGACATGAGTTTCAAGACATGGGATCAGGATTCAAACTGCAGTTGACCATGTGGGAGTCCAGCGCCTTAACTGCTACACACACCCTGGCCCCAAAAGAATCAAATGTTCATCTAACTCCAAAAGGGCATTCTTTCAATAGTGGTGGTCTAAGTTAGAGTCCAGTGCCTTAACCACCATGCCACCTGCTGGCCCCAAAAGAATCAAATTTTAATCTAACTCCAAAAGGGCAGTCTTTTCACTCTTGGCAAACCATAGAATGCCTCTCTAGCTAAATAAATATTTATTGCCTAGAACCAACCACTGTGCTGCAGTGCTAACACAAGTGCCCTGCTTGACTGAAAGCCATATAACTGACTGTGATGTGTTAGCTTAAAAACATGCTGCATTTGGTTACTGATGTCCTAGATACTGAAGGGGAATCAAAGCACGATAGTATCCTATTAGAATAATTTCTCTTTCTCACACATGTGCTCTAATTATTGAAAAAAAAAGTATTGAATAAATGACTTATTCAATGAATATGAGCTGGTGACTTTTTTTAAAGAGGTTTTTGCCTTAGGGCATGTGTGCTCACTGGACAGAGAGAGGACTGAGACAGTGAGAGGAAAAGTGATAAATCCTTCCCCACAGGGGCAGGGTACCATGTCAGAATCTCTTCTTCTCCCATGACCTTGGGCATGCACACACATCAGCCTGGTGTGATTTTCCAGCCACCATATCTGAGATTTGAACCGCAGTCGACCAAATGAAAGTCCAGAGATGTAACCACTACACCAGCTAGTGGCTCTCAAACTGATGAATATTTAGGTCAAGCCTGTGCTAAATTTTCATTTAACACACTTGATTGACCATCCTTAAGTTTATTGTTTTCATCATTTTCAACTCTACAAGCATAAAGTCGAACTTTATAACCATATCAATCAACGTTGAAGCATGTTTAAGGTTTGAGATGATCTGTTTTCCTGTAGTTTTCTTTTACATGCCCTCTATTGGAATTATCCTTGAATCTTTTCCCATTCCTTCACTTTGCATTCACCCTGATTCTCTCTCTCTGTGGTCCCTCTAATACCACGTGGAAAGTTGTTAATGGGGCTCAATAGACCCTATAGTCTTTGAGAACAGAATGTGTTGCATATTTATGTTTCATTCCAAGGAGCTCAATGACAAGCCCCTGCATCACTCACTAGGTTATCTGAGACATTTGTTGAATTCTAGATTAAGTCCCCCACACCTCCACAGCTCTTGAATTCTACAAACCTGAAAAATTATCACCACATGCATGCAGCTGGCATGTTCTGCTTAAATATTCTAAAGCAGATGGTGGAATGGCAGTCTTAAAGTCAAGTCGAGGTCTACCTGGGATCAAGGAATGATTTACTGGGATGCAGGGAGCAGATTTCTGAAAGTTTCAGGGCAATGAGTCTGCCCTGTACCAGTTCCCTGAAACCATTTTGCCCTCCTAAGCCTCTGGGCTTATGATGAAAGGTGAAGCCTTGAAGATTTCAGAAATTCCCTTAGGCTTTTTCCTCCTCCCCCAATTTTTTTTTTTTTTTTTTTTTGCAGAGATTTTTGCTCTAGGGCACGTGTGCTCGCCAGAAAGACAGAGAGAGACAGAGAGACAGAAAGCAAGAAGTCACTGCCCAGGGGGAATAACCATGCCACAATCCCTTCTCCTCCATTCTCCTCTCGGGATCTTGGGCAAGCACGCACATGCACCTGGCGTAAGTTTAAGCCGTCCGGTCCAGGACTCAAACTGTGGTGGACTACATGGGAGTCCAACAACATAGCCATTACGCTTACTGCTGGTCCCCTCCTCCACCATGTTGACAATTATCACCTGGATCCCTTCTAGCCCTGATAATCTCTTAGTAACTGATTTGTGGGGCTACATATTTAATTTTATATACTGGAAATCCTTGTTCATTCTTTAGTACATGGCCAGGCTGCACATTTTCCAAAATGTTCTTCTCTGCTTCCCTTTTTATAATAAGTTCTATCTTTAAGTCATCTTTTTATCCTTTCATTTTACTATGTGCTGCTAATGGCACTCATGGAACTCCTTCTGTATTTTGCTTTAAATTTTTACCTGCCAGATATTCATCGTTATCAATTTTGGCATTCCACAAAACCTTACAATATGGACATGATGCAATCAAATGTTTTGTAATGACATAACAAAGATGATCTTTTCTCCAATTTCTAATAAATGTTCCTCATTTTCCTCTGAAACCTTCTCAGGATCGCATTTGCTGTCTATATTTCTATCAGAATTCTAGTCAACACCATTTAACTAGTCTCTAAAAAGTTTCAGTTCACTCTTAAACCATTCTTCTTCCAACAGATTCTAGTCTCTTTTTAGATTGTTCCTCTAAAACTGAAGATATTCTTTTACTTTAATCTCAGTCTTTTCAAAGAAATGAAAGTAAAACACATAGGTCAGAAGTTCTGACCTATATTATTTTCTTTCTTTATGTAGGTCTGAATTTCTGATGTACCAATATATTATTTTTCTTCTCTGTGAATAATTTCTTTAACCTTTCTTGCAAGTCAGGTTTAGTGACATCAATTTTTATATGTCTTAACCAGTCTTTTCCCTTGCGAGATGTTAGTTGTTATAATAACATGTAATAGGAGGCAATCTTTACCATTATTAATTCTGATATATTTAAAATAATAATAGGACCAGCTGGTGCTATGATAGTTAAGGACAGTGGATCTCACATGACTTACTGCACATTTGGAATCCTGATCCTGGCACCTTGAAAAACATACTGGACATATTTGCATGTTTACCCAAAGTCCTGAAATGAGGGAGAAATAGAGGAAAGGGTATTGCACAGCATGGCCATTCCCCATGGGGTGTGCTTTCTCACTTACCCTTCCTCCCCCCATTGTATCTCTCTCTGGCAAGCACACACATCCTCTGACTAATTAAAATAAATAGAAATATACATTTACTGGGGCCAGCAGGTGGAGTGGTGGTTAAAGGCACTGGATTCTCACAAGGCTGACTGCTCTTCAAATCTTGGACCTGGGGGCTTGCTTTCTATCTTTCCCTTTCTCTCCCTCTCTCTCTCTCTGTCTCTCTCCAGTCAAATTAAAAAATAATAATGACAAACGGAATTAAATAAATAAATAGAACTAAAAAAAAGAAATACAGGTTTACTGATAATGACAAATGGAATTAAATAAATAAATAGAACTTAAAAAAAAGAAATATAGGTTTACTATTCAAACCTATTTTATAGTCATAGCTGCCTTAAAAATGTTAAGGAAAACTGAAACAAAGTGTTGCTTTTGGAAAATAAGATGCAGAAAGACTTTCACCATTGACTTGATACACTTCTGTGTCAATTTGGATTTTAAAAAATTGTACAAGCATGCATTCTTGATCTGATCAAATAAAAGGGTGGGTCAGTCCATGGAGAGCTTTGAATAACAAAAAAAGTGTGCTTTATTCTTACTTATACAGCCTAGCAGCATTGGCTCACATTGGCATTCCTACTCAACCAGCAACAAAAAGTTCCAAAACAACCATCACTTTCATGAAAGTGGACTGGATGAGAGGGAGATAAGCAGAGGTTGAGAGATAGAGTCAGAACAAATGCTGTAAAATATCTCGTGAGGGGCATGTTTTAAATGATTTTATACTCTCGTTGGCTAGCAGATACCAGTACAGGAAATCACAAGGCTGTGTAGCATCTTGATAAATCTCACTCAGGCCATCGACTTCCCCTCAACTCCTACAGGCACTTCTCCAAGGCAGAGAAGTGTTCCCTAGTGACTGTCAGTTTCAGGAGGCTCTCCCATTCAGTACAGGTCAGTTGCCATCTCCATCAGGAAGAATGGAAGAAAGGTAAGTGTTTATCAGTAACTTACTTTGTCCTTTCAGTCCACATCTACATAACTCTGCCTTGGAGTGGAGTGTTCAGGGATCCACAGGGGCTCCATCAGGAAAGACAGGAGACATGTAGCTCTCTCTTGGTATTTGTGGGTTCTGTCAGACTTGGCTGTGGGAGATATGAATGTTATAAATGAAGACCCTTCCTTCTTCTTGGATCATCATCTTTATTCTAGCAATTCATATGCTAGCATGGTTAGTAATCTGCTGGTTTCCTTAATTTAGGAAGCAAGATAAGGTCCATGCATGCTTTTCAAAACTAAAGTGCTATTAATTATCCAGTCACTTGTTTTATTTGCTTTACAAACTTTCTTTTACTTTGTGTTTCCTTTGTGTTTCTTTCAGGGTTCCAGAAAAAAAAAATAGTCTAAAATGGGATGATTGAGAAGAGTTTAATTAAGGGACAATCGACCAATGTGGGCATGTTTATGAACAGTTACATGGGACAGCAACTCATTGCCACCACCCTCAACACTCACGCTAAGGGGAAGAATATTTGGGATCTTTAACATCGGTAGGTTTGAAAAGACAAGGGATAAATTAAATACCAAAACTCAGAGCAGGCTCTATCTAGCTGTAGTTGTAGCTGAGACTTTAGGAAAAGGCCACCAGGTAGGAACTATGTCTTCAGGTAAAGCAACATTGCTACTGACAACTCACAGCCTACCAGACTACCAGAGAGAGAGCCAGGAATTAGAACCCCCATACAGCTCTCCTCCTACTTTTCAATCTCGTCATTGTGTTCTGTTGAATTAAACCAGGAGCCAGAAAAATAAAAGGGGTCACATAGTTGAGGCATAAAGATGTCCCTCTATGGACTTGCAGAAGCATAGAAAGGGGTGGAAATAAGATTTTGACACTATAGGGGTCAGCAGGTGGCATGGCAGTTAAGGGAGCTGGTCACATCATCTTTCTAGCCTAGGGAAGAAGAGGAGAGAAAGGAGTCCCTACAGTTTCTATTACTTGCATGACCCATGAGTTGATTACATCATTTTTCCTCACCTCCCACTGGCCAGCACTAGTCACATGGTACCATCAGCATCAAGGGAAATTGGGAAAAATTGTGTGTGTGTGTGTGTGTGTGTTTCTGGTTTAAAACTTCCAAAATTTTGCCTGAGAAAGGAGAACAATTGCTATTCAGAACAATTAAGTTTCTCATCCCTGATTCTTGCTCAGAATCTGTGCTCACATGGAGATCCTTCTCATAAGGAATGATGAGACAGAACACTGGGAAAGCCTTAAAGAGGGCCAGGACTGATATTGGACCTGCTCTTCACTAAGTAATTTTAGATATCATCTGTATTCATTAAATTTTCATGTCAAAACTAAGGCTATTACAACAAATAGTCTATAAAGAACAAGTGCAGGGGCTGGAGATAAAAACAGTGACACAAACCAGGCAGTTTTAGGCATTACAGAGCTTTGAGTTTAATAAGGGAGACAAAGGGTAAAAAGACAAATACCTAAAAACAGAGTTGCCCACTCAATATGCCCTGAATGTCTGCACTCCATGGCAGAAATGGAAAGATCCAAAGATATGATACTAGAGAGGATGAGGGTAGATACCAAGACTGTATGAGAGGTGACTGTACGGTAGAGAGTAGGTGGGAGGGGCAAAGGGAAGAAATATTTGACAGAAAAAAATAAAAATAAAAAAGAATGTAAAGTACTCTGTGCTGGTAAAAAAAAAAAAAACATCTGTCATTTTTGTTTTAAAAAAGGCTTTCTCACTTACCCTTCCTCCCCCCATTGTATCTCTCTCTGGCAAGCACACACATCCTCTGACTAATTAAAATAAATAGAAATATACATTTACTGGGGCCAGCAGGTGGAGTGGTGGTTAAAGGCACTGGATTCTCACAAGGCTGACTGCTCTTCAAATCTTGGACCTGGGGGCTTGCTTTCTATCTTTCCCTTTCTCTCCCTCTCTCTCTCTCTGTCTCTCTCCAGTCAAATTAAAAAATAATAATGACAAATGGAATTAAATAAATAAATAGAACTTAAAAAAAAGAAATATAGGTTTACTATTCAAACCTATTTTATAGTCATAGCTGCCTTAAAAATGTTAAGGAAAACTGAAACAAAGTGTTGCTTTTGGAAAATAAGATGCAGAAAGACTTTCACCATTGACTTGATACACTTCTGTGTCAATTTGGATTTTAAAAAATTGTACAAGCATGCATTCTTGATCTGATCAAATAAAAGGGTGGGTCAGTCCATGGAGAGCTTTGAATAACAAAAAAAGTGTGCTTTATTCTTACTTATACAGCCTAGCAGCATTGGCTCACATTGGCATTCCTACTCAACCAGCAACAAAAAGTTCCAAAACAACCATCACTTTCATGAAAGTGGACTGGATGAGAGGGAGATAAGCAGAGGTTGAGAGATAGAGTCAGAACAAATGCTGTAAAATATCTCGTGAGGGGCATGTTTTAAATGATTTTATACTCTCGTTGGCTAGCAGATACCAGTACAGGAAATCACAAGGCTGTGTAGCATCTTGATAAATCTCACTCAGGCCATCGACTTCCCCTCAACTCCTACAGGCACTTCTCCAAGGCAGAGAAGTGTTCCCTAGTGACTGTCAGTTTCAGGAGGCTCTCCCATTCAGTACAGGTCAGTTGCCATCTCCATCAGGAAGAATGGAAGAAAGGTAAGTGTTTATCAGTAACTTACTTTGTCCTTTCAGTCCACATCTACATAACTCTGCCTTGGAGTGGAGTGTTCAGGGATCCACAGGGGCTCCATCAGGAAAGACAGGAGACATGTAGCTCTCTCTTGGTATTTGTGGGTTCTGTCAGACTTGGCTGTGGGAGATATGAATGTTATAAATGAAGACCCTTCCTTCTTCTTGGATCATCATCTTTATTCTAGCAATTCATATGCTAGCATGGTTAGTAATCTGCTGGTTTCCTTAATTTAGGAAGCAAGATAAGGTCCATGCATGCTTTTCAAAACTAAAGTGCTATTAATTATCCAGTCACTTGTTTTATTTGCTTTACAAACTTTCTTTTACTTTGTGTTTCCTTTGTGTTTCTTTCAGGGTTCCAGAAAAAAAAAATAGTCTAAAATGGGATGATTGAGAAGAGTTTAATTAAGGGACAATCGACCAATGTGGGCATGTTTATGAACAGTTACATGGGACAGCAACTCATTGCCACCACCCTCAACACTCACGCTAAGGGGAAGAATATTTGGGATCTTTAACATCGGTAGGTTTGAAAAGACAAGGGATAAATTAAGTACCAAAACTCAGAGCAGGCTCTATCTAGCTGTAGTTGTAGCTGAGACTTTAGGAAAAGGCCACCAGGTAGGAACTATGTCTTCAGGTAAAGCAACATTGCTACTGACAACTCACAGCCTACCAGACTACCAGAGAGAGAGCCAGGAATTAGAACCCCCATACAGCTCTCCTCCTACTTTTCAATCTCGTCATTGTGTTCTGTTGAATTAAACCAGGAGCCAGAAAAATAAAAGGGGTCACATAGTTGAGGCATAAAGATGTCCCTCTATGGACTTGCAGAAGCATAGAAAGGGGTGGAAATAAGATTTTGACACTATAGGGGTCAGCAGGTGGCATGGCAGTTAAGGGAGCTGGTCACATCATCTTTCTAGCCTAGGGAAGAAGAGGAGAGAAAGGAGTCCCTACAGTTTCTATTACTTGCATGACCCATGAGTTGATTACATCATTTTTCCTCACCTCCCACTGGCCAGCACTAGTCACATGGTACCATCAGCATCAAGGGAAATTGGGAAAAATTGTGTGTGTGTGTGTGTGTGTGTTTCTGGTTTAAAACTTCCACAGTTTTGCCTGAGAAAGGAGAACAATTGCTATTCAGAACAATTAAGTTTCTCATCCCTGATTCTTGCTCAGAATCTGTGCTCACATGGAGATCCTTCTCATAAGGAATGATGAGACAGAACACTGGGAAAGCCTTAAAGAGGGCCAGGACTGATATTGGACCTGCTCTTCACTAAGTAATTTTAGATATCATCTGTATTCATTAAATTTTCATGTCAAAACTAAGGCTATTACAACAAATAGTCTATAAAGAACAAGTGCAGGGGCTGGAGATAAAAACAGTGACACAAACCAGGCAGTTTTAGGCATTACAGAGCTTTGAGTTTAATAAGGGAGACAAAGGGTAAAAAGACAAATACCTAAAAACAGAGTTGCCCACTCAATATGCCCTGAATGTCTGCACTCCATGGCAGAAATGGAAAGATCCAAAGATATGATACTAGAGAGGATGAGGGTAGATACCAAGACTGTATGAGAGGTGACTGTACGGTAGAGAGTAGGTGGGAGGGGCAAAGGGAAGAAATATTTGACAGAAAAAAATAAAAATAAAAAAGAATGGAAAGTACTCTGTGCTGGTAAAAAAAAAAAAAACATCTGTCATTTTTGTTTTAAAAAAGAAAAAAATAGAATGCAAACTGTGTTTAATGCCAAAAACAAAAAAGTCAAGGTGCCTTGAGAGAGTATAACCAAAGTTTTGGTCTTCCACTGCATCCTCATTAGGCTCACCGGGGCTACAAGACTGACAGAGCGCGTGATGGTGCATTCCGTCATCATTCCCAGAGGTTCTTGTTGGAGCCTCCTGTCCTGGTTGGGTCCTGGACAGTCAGGACTCACAGAGTCCTATTCAGAGGCATGAGGGGCTCCTGTGCTCCAGGATTTGTTGTTTGTTGTCCTCTACCTGAACTTTTTATGTTTCATATTTCAGAAATTTCTCTGCTTGTTGTTTAACAACATTTGCTTATCCTGGTTTAATAAAACACACACATAAATTGCCATTTATGAAGCCTTGAGCATAAAAGCTTCATCCTCCATTCTCTCCATTTGTAGCCAATATAGCACCCTGGCAGTGGAGCTGAGGCTGGTGAACAGTGAGGACTCTGATAGAGGCCTATGGGTTCAAATCTAGTCTCTGCCACTTTTTGGACTGAGACTGGAGCCAGTCACTCAACCTCTTTGTGCCTTTGTTTGCTCACATGTAAGAAAACAACAGTAATAATACTTACCTCATAGGTTATGTAAAGGATTAAAAGACATAACAACGAATCATCAGCTGCTACTGTTCACCTACTTGTGAGTTGTTCCCTACTTCCCACCTGACATCTTCAGAACATGTCTTTGTACCCAAAACTTTTCATAAGTGATTTATACTCAAGAATTCTATAAAAATGTGTGACTCATTTCACTTAAAATTTTTTCTATGACATTTAACCCAAATGATTTTCAACTACTGTTAGGTTCCCCATTCATTCATTTTTTTCATTAAAAATTTCTCGATGACTCACTGTGAGCCACACACAATGCTAGGCACTGGGGACATAGCAAAGGACAAGTCAAAGCCCTTCTGTTCTCATAAAGCAGACACTGAGCCATGCCCTGCCTGGGCGGTTTATTATCCTCAGTGAGATCCTAACACGAGGTCACACATCCCTAGCCATGATCTCCTTTCTCCCTGGTAGTCTGATTCTTCTCAGTCACTGAGTGTGGCCATCGGTCATGCTTTGGGCTTCCAACTTCTTGCCCCTGAGAGGAAACCTCTGTCCCAGGACAGAAGGATTCCTAGCCCCAGTGTCTTGTTGTTTTTCAGATGCCCTGCCATAATATGGCCTAGGATAGTGAAGGTGAAGTCTGGACCACAGAACATTTCCAAGTCATTAGAGACACCTGTGTTGTAGGAGTGAGAGCCCAGGCTTTATAGGCAGTTAGAATCCAGGGTCTGTGACTCCCTGCCTTTGATAATCTCCTGAAGCCTCTGTTGACCTTCCCTGTACCATTTGAACAATTATTCCTATGTGAAAGGGAGGTTCTGAATTCAGGGATCCTCTGTCAACAGCTCAATATTTATTTGTGTTCCCAGGGGCACCAGTGGAGGGCTTCTGAGTATGAACTCAACTACCCCAGCTTGGGTAACCGAAATCACAGGAATGAATGCAACTGACGAGGTCCTTGTTGGATCTTGCTTCAATGTGTCCTTTAACCTGAATTTTCTGATAATCATCATTGTCCCATTTGGACTGGTGGTAAATGCCATGGTGCTCTGGCTCCTGGGCC
>NW_006203589.1:21695-25757 GCF_000334495.1 Tupaia belangeri chinensis | reverse complement strand
GAATGCCTTCTTGGTGTACATCCTCAACCTGGCCTGGGCTGACTTCCTCTTCCTTAGTGTCTTCATGGCAGAGTCTCTGGAGAATCTCATCAACTTCAACACTGAGGAGAAGATACTCACCTCTGAATTCATCAATATTGCGTCGAACTTGGCCTATGTCGCAGGCCTGGGTATTCTCAGCGCTGTTAGCACAAAGCGCTGCCTGTCAGTCTTGTTCCCCATCTGGTACCGCTACCACCGACCGAGGCATCTGTCAGTGGTGATGTGCATCCTGCTCTGGGCACTGTCCCTGCTGGTGAGCATTCTTGAAGGCATTGTGGCTTCCTTTACACAGAGCTTAACTATAAGTGGTGCCAGGTATTTGACTTCCTCACAGTAGGGTGGCTGATTTTTTTATGTGTTGTTCTTTCTGGGTCCAGCCTGGCCCTGGTGGCCAAGATCTTCTGCATTTCCAGGTGTATAGGGCTTACTAATCTCTACATGGTCATCCTGCTCACCGTGCTGGCCTTCCTCCTCTGTGGACTTCCCTTCGGCATCTACTGGTTCCTCTTAATCTGGATTGGAAATCATTCTGAACCACTATTTTGTAATCTTTATTCGGTTTCAGTTGTCTTGTCAGCTATTAATAGCAGTATCAATCCAATCATCTACTTTCTAGTTGGCTCCTTCAGAAAGCGACAGTGGAGGTGCCAGTGGCAAACCCTCAGGCTGGTTCTCCAGGGAGCTCTGCAGGACACTCCCGAGGTGGACAAACATGGAGGCAACGTTCAGCAAGAAGCCCTGGAGATGACCAGAAGCAGTCTGGTGTAGAGACGAGAGCCTCAGCACTGGTCGGGTACATGTGACTTTGGGAGTCAACTTTGCCCTCACTCATATAGAAAATTTTCTTAACTTCTTCGAGCCTGGGGCCAATGATCTTAAGTGAATAAGACAAAAATCTTTCTCCTTAGGATTAACTGAAACAGTGCCTGTGAAATCTGATTGCAGTTCTCTGGAACTGCCTTACTCCGGGACTTCAACTCATCACTACATAAGTTTTGTCAGCTCTTTGTCACCTCTTCATCCAGGACTATTTCAGCTTTTGAAGAATCCACCTTTCAGCAGAAGTTTGAAAGCAGCACAGGAAATGTTGAAATTTCTTTGATCAGTGCATTTGACAGGAACTTTGAAAATGGACTAAAACTTTTTCACCAGATTCTTTCGTCTTTCATACAATTTCAGTTTCTATAGAATTAAAATAATCAAATTCCAAGCTAGCCCCCAAAAGCAATCTTCTTTCATTTTGGCAGGCCTTAGAATGTCTAAAAAGTTCAATCAATGTTTATCAAATAAATGGACATAAACTGATGAATTTTTGTAAGTTAAGCCTATGCTAAATCTTTGTTTACCAGATTTGATTCACTATCTTGGTAATTATCGATTTCACCATTTTTTTGCTTTGCAAGCATGAAACTTAATTTCATAACTAGATCAATCAACATCAAAGACATGTCAGGTTTGAGGTAGACTGTCTTCCAGTATTTTCCTCTCACATGCTCTCTTTGAGAATTCTTGCATATCTTCCCCTCCCACACCTTTTATTTTTTGTTTGTTTTTCCTTTTTCCCAATTCTTTCTCTCTGCTTTTCTCTCTAGTCCTTCATGGCTGGTTTCCAGTGGGTGTTACCGGGCTCCACATTGTTTGTGGACAGGATCTTGTCAGATTTATGTTTTATTCTAAAGAGCTGATAGCATTACAGGTGTGTACACACATACAATGTACAGTTAAACCTCAGGATGCATGAGCAGCACCTTCACCTTCCTACATGGTTTCAGCAGTGAGGAGAGCAGCAGACCCTGCAGGAAGTTTTATATATGATGAATGGAAGTCCTTTGTTAGTTACATGTATTATAAATATTCTCCAATTGATAGTTCACCTATTCATTTTTTAAATTTTTATAAATAAAAAACTATAGAACTTTTTAAACAGAGAACTGTTAAAATTTACATTTTTTGGTCTGTTAAATATTTTGTTACCTATTCATTTATAATAGAGTATTATACAGCACTTTTGGGTTTACAGAAAAATTGTGCAAAAAGTAAAATGTTTCCATACACCAATATTCTTGCACCTTGTCCACACACAGTTTCACCTACTCTTAACACCTTGTATTAATAAGGTATATTCATTGAAACTGATAAACCACTCCCTGACCCCAAAATATACTATAAAGCTATAATAATCAAAACAGCATGGTATTGAGGGAAAGAAAAAAAAAAACACAGACAGGTGGACCAATGGAATAGAATAGAGACCCCAGAAATAAACCCCAAAACTTATAGCCTGATTTTCGACAAAGAATACCGGTCGATCCAGCAGAAAAAGTTAAACCTCTTTAACAAATGGTGCTGGTAAAACTGAGTATCCACCTGCAAAAAGATGAAACCAAATCCCCATCTTTCACCATTAACAAAAATCAACTCAAAATGGATCAAAGATCTGAACCTAAGACCTCAAACTATAAAACTACTAGTGGAAAACACTGGGAAAACTCTGAGAGACACTGGGGGTAGGCAAAGACTTCTTAAATAAGACTCCCAAACCACAGGCAATAATCCCTAAAATAGACAAGGGGGGCTATATCAGATTAAGAAGTTTCTGCACAGCAAAGGACACAGTAATTGGTGCGAATCAACAGCCCTCAGAATGGGAGAATATTTTTGTAAACTGTGCCTCAGAGAAGGGACTGATAACCAGAATACAAAGGGAACTCAAGCGGCTTACCCCCCTACCACCCAAAAAAATGATTAACCCAATTAAAAGATGGGAAAATTAGCTGAATGAACATCTCTTTAAGGAAAGGCCAAAAAAGCATATGAAGAAATGTTCAACATTCTTCAACACAAGGGAGATGCAGATTAAAAGGGCACAGGAAAGGTTAGCTTATTGACGAATAGCATCTTTAGAAATAACTTGAGTAAAATGGGGGTTAACTCTTCTTTGAAAGTTTTGTAGAATTCAGAGGTGAATACATCAGGGCTAGGGCTTTTCTTTGTTGGGAGGTTATTTATTACTGATTCAATCTCCTGGCTTGCTATGGGCCTATTCAGACTTTCTATATCCTCCTGGCTCAATCTTGGCATATTATATGTGTCCAGGGATTTGTCCATATCATCCAGGTTTTCTTGTTTCTTGGCATATAGTTGTTCATAGTATCCTCTAATGATGTTTTGTATTTCTACTATGTCTGTTGTTATATTGCCTGGTTCATTGCAGATTTGATTTACCTGGTTCCTTTCTTTCTTGTTAATAAGTCTTTCTAGTGGTGTAACGATTTTGTTTATCTTGTCAAAGAACAAGCTTTTACTTTCATTTATTTTCTGTATAGTTCATTTATTTTCTATCTCATTTATTTCTGTTCATATCTTCATTATTTCCTTTCTCTTGGAGTTTTTTGGATTGTTTTTGCTGTTGCTTTTTCAATTCTCTGAGGCATAATGTTAGGTGATCCATTTGGCTTCTTTCCATCTTCTTCTTATGTGCACTAATTGCTATGAACTTCCCTCTTATAACTGCTTTAGCAGTGTCCCAAAGATTATGGAAACTCATGTCCTTATTGTCATTGGCTTCCAGGTATCTTTTGATTTCAGTCTTTATTTCTTCAGTAGTTGTGGAGTCATTCAGAAGTAGGTTATTTAGTTACCAGGTATTTGAGTATTTTTGAGAATTTCTCTTAAAATTAAACTCAAGTTTAATTCCATAATGGTCGGAGAAGATGCTGGGTATAGCTTCTATGCTTTTGAATCTGTAGAGGCTTGCTTTGTGCCCTATGATGTGGTCAATCTTCAAAAAGGTTCCATGTGGGGGTGAGAAAAAAGTGTGTCTTGTGGTTTTTGGATGAATAGTTCTATAGATGTCTGTTAAGTCCATTTGATTTATGGTATCATTTAGATCCTTTATCTCTTTACCTATTTTTTGTCTAGATGATCTGTCCAGAGGGGATAGTGTGGTGTTGAGGTCTCCAACAATTAATGTGTTGCAGTCTATCTCCCTTTTTAGATCTAACAGTCTTACACTGCTGG
>NW_006203589.1:19278-21591 GCF_000334495.1 Tupaia belangeri chinensis | reverse complement strand
AAAAAAAAAAAAGAAAAGAAAAGAAAAAAACGCTGGCTTTTGACAGAAAGTGGAAGAATATGGAAGATTTACTGCTGAGTGAAGCAAGCCAGGCTATGAAGGAGAGACATTGTATGTCCCCACTTAATATATACTGAATGTCGGCACTCTATAACTGAAACTGATTGACTAAAGGATATAGAAACACAGAAAATGGTTGTAAATAATTGATATACTGTGTGTGAAAGAGTAGAGTCTGAGGAAGGACATTTAGAAGAAAAATAGAGAGGCAAAGCATTAATGGGACAAAGAAATGTGGTATTATTTGTTGAAGATAATTTTATAGTTATATCAATTGGACTGGGGAGAAATGTTCACATATTGAAATGTTCACTTTGTAAGCTAAATAATGTGATTGAATGTATTAAAAAAGAGTTAATAAAATTTAAAAAATGAAGTTAAATAATTATTTTAAAGAAATTTAAAGAAAGAGAATATCTGCTCTTTAGCATGAGACATGCTAAAATTTAGCATGATACACTCCAAAATGTTTAGTGGTTGAGGGTCATAATGTCTGCAACTTATTCTCAAATGATGCAACAAAAATGTTGATGGTACAAATGATATGTGTGCCTGTATATATATTTATATACTTATAAAACAAATGTGGCAAATTGTTAAAAAACTAGGTGAGGAGAATACAAGGACTTATTTAAAATTATGAAATTCTTTTTGGGCTTGAATTACATTTTTTAAATAAAAACTTATACATACTGACTTGCAGTATATTCCTATATTTATAGAATAAAGAAAACTACTAGACTCCAGGAAAATTACATTATAGCATAAATGTCACTAAGGGACACTCAAACCAGAGCAATCAATCTCATCATCATCGTCGTCACTAACATTCATTGAGCATTTGTTATATGCCATGCACTGTGCTTGTTTCTTTGTAAGCATTATCACATTTGGTCATTGTGTTAGCCCTATGATTTAAGACCATAACCACCTCCAAATCATAAATGGAAAAGGCTAAAACTCTGAGGTAATAAAAAAAACTACAGAGCATCTACATTGCAGAACATGGTCTCACACCAATGTCTATGTGACTTTAAAATCCACTTTTCATCAGTTTGCCCTGCGTTCTGCTGAGAAGGCTGCCCTTCTTTGGCTCTATCCCTAGCCCACCCTCCAGGGCCTATTGGAAAACCAGCTTGAGGGTCCATACGTATCAATGCTGCCTAAAGGAGTCAACAAAGAGTAAATGATGGGGTTGGTGCAGCTATTCAAATGGGACTGAAGGTAAACTAATTAGACAGGGCCTAATATCGTTGGATAGATCACTATTTGCTGATATAGAGAACCACGAATTCCACTACCAATCTGGGATTATGCAGGCCAGGGAGGAAGAAGCCAGAATATAAGCAGTGAGCTCACATAAAGCCTGGCCCACTGTGTCTGCTGAAAACACACTGAACCCTGTTGGCAGTCAACATAGATCACATTTGTGCTGGTTATTGTCCTTTTGTCTCCACTCCCATCAATACCCACCCTTCTCCACTTTTCTTTGTGCTCTAGCAGACTGTCTTCTACTGACTAAATGCAGGGGCTTCCCTGGATCAGTCAAGAGGAGGCACCCGCAGAAAATCAGAAAACAGGAGAGAGTGGTCAAAAACATTTCTTCCCTTTCTCTTATCAAGGTCTAGGTCGCACAGCCTCAAGTTGGATGAGAGTGCCCCTGCCAAGCCAGTAAGCCCACTGTGAGGGGCTCCATCCTTTATACTTCTAGTTTCCTACTATAGGGGGTTGGACTCTTTTTTTTTTTTAAGTTTATTTATTTCTTCTGTGTAAGAGAGACAGGAAACAGGCATCCTTTACATGGCCCTAATGGCACAGTCCACCTCCAGTCTCAGCTGGTCTGCATCCCAGGCATGTGTACAAGCACCCACCATACTCAGAGAGGTCTTGGGACACAAACCTAGGACATGTCTCAATGTGGGTCCAGTTGCATTACCACTGTGTCACCACTTGGCCGTGGGTTGGTCTTGGTAGGAATATTGTGAGTTCACCTCCAGGAACAGAAAGGAAGGTAGAGTACATGGTTAATAGTGCTGATACATACTAGATGTAGAGGTGGCACTGTGAGGAATTTCTCCTATGATTCTCTCTACTGTTTCAGTAAAACTCATCAGCTCACAATGAAAATGATGGACAGAGAGGTGTTTAAAAAAATAGGTAGTCACAGAATAATCATCTAGAACAAGAGGCGAATGGACTAGAGAAATGTACCATAGTACATTTGTACCATAAGGATACACTTGAGGATATGGA
>NW_006203589.1:0-19125 GCF_000334495.1 Tupaia belangeri chinensis | reverse complement strand
TAATAACAAATAAAATAAAATTAATTTTTTTAAAAAAGGATTCACTTGAGGTATTTTTTTTCCTTTTTTTTTTTTTTTTTTGGAGAAGGTTTTGCTATAGGGTGCGTGCGCTCGCCAGAAAGACAGAGAGATAGAGAGATAGAAAGCGAGAAATCACCCCCCAGGGGGGATGGCCACACCGCAATCCCTTCTCCTCCATTCTCCTCTCGGGATCCTGGGCACGCATGCACACATGTCGGGCATATTTAAGCTGCCGGGTCCAGGACTCCAACCGCAGTTGACTACATGGGAGTCCAGCGACATAGCCATTACACTAACTGCTGGTCCCACTTGGGGTATTTTTGATGTGATATCATTCAATGACATTCCTTCTGAGCCATGTTCAGATTGAGGGTACTGACACAAAATAAGCAGAGTTAATGACGGTTAACCTTGTCCAGGTATGGTAGACAGTGTTAGTGACCTGTCCAGATCGTCTAAGGTTCCTTCTATTGGTTTCATACTATTTATTCCTCCATAAGCTGGTACAAGTTCCACTCCTAACAGCTCACACCTGCAACCTTTTCCAGAGGCTTGTCCTTGGGTGAAAGGGGCCTCTTCATCCTGAGATGCCTAATAGAGATGCAAAACACAGAAGCCCTTCTTTCTCACCTCAAGATGGGACAGACTCCACATTACTGTTTATGCTCAAGGTCAAGATGAGACTTGATTTTACCTGAAACTATTTCCATGCCTAGTTCTGCCCTTTCCTGTTTCTACCTTCCTCACTCTCTAAGTTTCTCCTGAGAGTACTCAATAATCATTATTTGAACAAGCCCCATTGCAAGTTCAGCTCCTCTGAACAGCCTAAGGATACCAACTTACCAAGTGATAAGGAACAAACAATGGTAGGAGGGCCCCAACATGATAGAGCAGCTCAGTGGTGGCTGTCCTCTGCAGGCTGGAGCTGACAAGAGGAGATGCTCTTACAGATTTGGGCTATTTAGGCAGAGTAGTGGCCCAGAGGGTCTAGAGATGGTTCTATCTGGTAGATTCAGCAAGCCAGTAAATATATTGAGCACAATGAAAGCCAGAATTCTCACTGTTGGACAAGGCAAACACAACTTAAAACAAGGAGAGCAGAGATGAACCCTTTGGTCTGAATTGGAATTGAAAGTATAGGTGTAAACTAATTATTTTCAACATATGCCTATACACATCCCCATATTTATCACATAATATGCACACACATACATATAAATATATAAGCATGCTTATATAAACACTCACGCACATGCACACATATACACACACACAAAACTGAAAGGAGCTAGAAATAACAATATTTCAATAGATTGTAGTTTCTAAGTCCATTTAAAGAAAACAAAGCAACCTGGGGGGAGAAATGGCTGATTCCAGGATCAAGAATTGTCCAGGAAAAGAATTATGTGACCTCGGAAAAGTCTTATTATTCTAGAAAGTAAGAAAGTCTTCAAAGAATAGTGGGAATATGTAAAGCAACCACAGAGGCCAGCTTAAAGACCCCCTGGAAAAATACAGAACTGAGTATGAAAAAAAAAATGCAGATAGGTCCAGCTTTCCGGCAAGCAGTAATGCACTACTAAAGAGAAACCATACACCATGTTCTCTGTGTGTGCAGGAAAGCCTCAGCCTGACCAGGGCTGACTTTCTCTTCCCTGCTGCCAGATTATAGATTACCTGGAGAAACTCATCAACTCTATCCCATCTCCCTGCCCGGCATCGTCTGCTTCTACATCACTATGATAAGCTTTTTCTGCATCACAAGCCTGAGCACTCTCCCACCATTAGCACTAAACCCTCACTCCGTCCTGTGCTCCATCTGTACCACGGCTGCCACCCTCTAAGACAAATGTCAGCTGTCAGGTGTGCCCTGCTCTGGACCTTTCCCTGCTACTGAGCATCCTCGAAGCGAACTACAGTGGCTTCCTGATTGGGGACTCTCATTTTGTTTGGTATCAGGCACTTCGTTTCTTTATTATCACACAACTGATAATTCTTATTTGTGTTTTTCCTTAGGTCTGGTCTGACTGCTCATCAGGTTCCTCTAGGATTCAAGGGATGCAGCTGATCAAGCTCTGGTCTTCCTGGTCTTCCTCTTTTCTAGTCTGCCTGATGGCATCGAATTTTTCCTTGGGGTGTGAGTTCAAATGGATACGCTTCATTCTTTTGTGACTTCATTTCATTATGTTTATCTTGCCCTATCGACATCAGCACCAACCTATCATTTATGTCTTCATTAGCTCCTTTTAACATCAGCAGACCCTTGAGTTGAGCCTTTTGTTTTTTGTTTTTCTTTTTCTTGGCAATTTTGTTTATTACAATTTTTCTGAAAAGATTCTCTTACCTGAAGTTTCATGCATTCAGGTATTTTGCATGATGTTTGATATGATCAGTAATAAAGCTTGCAGTGAAGTAGTAGCTATGATCAAAATGCTCTTGTAATCTAAAAAGCAATAGGGATGCTCTTTTCGCTACAGGCAGTTATGAAGTTATCAGGAAGTAACTGTCCATCTGAAAGAAACTGGCCATATTTTCCTTGTTCAATTGATACATCCAGCTGAGAACCTGGACAGGACTTCACAGGATGGATAGCATCTGTGAAGCGCACCTGCCAGGGGAGCCAACCAGAAAGAATCAGTGAAGATGATTCTCCGTAGACGGAGCACAGAATTCACAGAGGCAAAGATTTGCAGGCATGAAGGATATCACTTACATATAATCTAAGGAAGTCAAGAGCATGTGAGCAGAAGGCTGAGGTCAGCCAGGCCAATAAACAGTCAAGATGCTTTACCCAGTTCTCAGATCTCAAGCAGGTCTCAGACAAAACCAATCCATCCAAGTAAGCCTTTCACTAACTTCCATCTGTTCCTAAGTAACCACTAAAAGCTTTTGCCCCAAGGACAGAGCACTAGGTTGCAAATTGGAGCTAATGCTGATACAGATTTGTATTTTCCAGGATTTTTCAAGGCATAAATCAGAGCTCCATGGTCTCCCATGGACTGGCCAAAAATAGACATCCTTTGGGGATCCACTGGAAAATTGTCATTCATAAGTTGGGGAAGCTCCTCTGTTACATAAGAGTACATTCTATAGTTAGTTTTCCCAAGATCTTCAGTGGCATCCACATAAAACTCAGTGCCAGTGCCAAAGTCCTAGCTGTCATCTTCTCCTCTAATATTATAGGCACGAGGTCTGATATCCGGAGCAATGATAATAATACCATGTTCTAAGGTTGCTTAGTGATAAGTAGATTTTGATATTAAATTTTGTTCTGTGCAAGTTAAACCAGACAGCTCATATAGTGCAGAACACTTTCCAGTTTCTGCCTTTAGTGGTAAGTAGATAGCAAATTTCGTTTTGCACTTCACTTCAACACTGTCATGTTCCAACACTTTCTGGAATCCTTCAAAGAGGTTGTTGATGGAAATCTGTTTCAAAGCCATTCTTCTTTTCAGACAGTGGAAGGGAAAGAAGACACCACAGGAATGGAAAGGCAAGTTTACTTCTTCCATAAGTGAAAAAGAGAGAGAAAAAGAGAAGCAGCACTCCCAATGGGTCTTGACACCACAATTCACCCCATCCTCAGTTAGCTCTCTATTGTGAGCAAGCATGTCCCTGGTTACTCAGAGAAGTCTCTAGTCCCGAATGAAGAACCTCCCGGGTGAGTCAGCCTCACAGAGCATTGTGTTTTACTGCTGCCACTGTTTGGCCTCCTCAAACTGATGCTTGAGGATGCTGCCAAAGTGCGTAAATGTGGAGGTAGTTCTCCATGAAGGTGGAGCTGTTGAAAAATCACACCAGGACAGTGATGAGGAGCCTCTGTCCTGGTCAGTCCGGTGTGACTTAGAGTAAACATTGCCCTGCCATGGTTAATCTGCACTTCTCAGCTTCCTGCTTCTGAAATGCCTCAGGAATTTCCAGCTGACATAAAACATGTATGCGTGCCTCTTTATAGCTCTGGAATTGTCACATCTACATAATATATACACTTAATAGACAAAGAACTTCTTTTCCTTTCGAATTAAAATGTCAAACATACTAATCCATCTTTAGAAGTAAAAATACTGATCAAAGGATGCAGTAAGATACTCGCTAACACCAAGCAATGAAAACCCTGTTGTAATAATGGTGAGCCGTAACTTCTGATTATGGGCACGGGGCACTATGCGATAGACTACGAGTCATAACTCCAGCACAGCACTGTGTGACAAACAGCCATAAAGACAGAAAGCGAGAAATCACCCCCCAGGGGGGATGGTCACGCCGCAATCCCTTCTCCTCCATTCTCCTCTCGGGATCCTGGGCACGCACCCACATGTGCCCAGCGTGAGTTCTAAGCCACCGGGTCTGGGACGCGAACTGCGGTCGACTACGTGGGAGGGGAGTCCAGAGACAATTACGCTAACTGCTGGTTCCCAGTCTGATCTGCTTTTCAAGACTCAATTACACAGCCTTACGTCTATCACATCTTGATGCATAAAACAAATTCTAGATGAGGTTTTTCTTTCTTTTAAATTTTCTCCATCTAATTAAAATACTGGTCCACATGTGGCTTTGCTTTCTCAAAGTCCAGGTCTCTGCCAATGGTGGCGAGCAGACGACACAGGCGAGCCAGGGATTCTTCATGATTCTTTCATGATTTTAATGCAGAATCATGCATGATGGCTTCCGTCAGAATTTTCAGCTGAGAGTTCTACAATATTATGTTACCAATGGATATCTGTTGGGCTTTGTCCTTGGCTTCTTCCAGTTATCATGAAGCCTTTACCTCTCCTCTGGAGCACTGGCAGCCTCTAGTTCTTCCTGTTTCTTTTAGTTTATTACTGTATTCATTCATTTATTTTAGTTTGACAAGAGAGAGAGAGGAAATGAGAAAGCAAGCCACCAGGTCTGGGACTCGAACCATGGTCAGCCATGAGGGAATGTCCACTGCCTTAGCCACCATGCCGTCTTCTGGTTCCCCTTTTGTTTCTTTTCAAAAATATAATCGTGTACTTTATCTTTTTTCAAACTTCTGGCATCAGTTTAGTAGCAGCTTCCAAAAATTCACTGTTTCAGGCTTGCCTGCCATGGGTACTTTCAGCTCTCGGAAATTTATGGTTGCACTCTTCCCTCTCTCCTTACTATTACTAGACATCAATTCATGTTTGCGTAAGCCACAGAGAAACCGGGTTGATGAATAGCTTTCTCAAACACCAGGTCAATGACTCCTTTCAGCTGCTCCTCTGTGTCAACCGTGAGTCCTGACACCTGCCTCACCAACTGGTTGATTATCTGTAGTGTCAACTTATCTAATATACTTCAAACTTTTCTAAAAAGTTCCTGGATTTAACGTTTTCAAAATCCTCAGCTTTGTGCTATCTTGTTTTTGGCTGGGCTTCTAAGCATTCTCTACCTTGTTTTTTGGTTGTTGTTTTTTTTTTTTTCTTGGTTATACATCATTTTTTACAGAAAGTGTGGTGATCTTTCTGGACTCTCTCCTCTAGTCAGGTTAAGATCTTCATGATCCAACATTCAACAAAGTTATGCCTCTTTCACCAGGTGTCTGCCTTCCAAAATCTTCAAAGGCTGGAGTATAGTCTGGTCCTCAAGGCCCAATGTGAGGATCCAGAGTTCGCACTGGCAATTTGGGTCGGTTGATCTTGTCCAGCACCGCATCACTGACGGGAGGCAGTCTCTCTGGTTTTTGTATCCAGGCTGGCATGAACTGGAAGTCTAACAGAAACTCCCTGTCATACTGTTTCTTGCCTTCAGCATTTGTAGGCTTATAAGGTTCTGGTTTAAATGGGAATGTGACCCCATCATAAGAGCTACCTGTGGAGCCTGAATTAGCATCTATTCCTTCACCCTCAGAAACACCCACAGCACCATTATGTAACAGGCGCAGTTTCTTCGCCATTTTCTTCCACAGTGTTTGCTTTTTTTAGGTGTGGTGGTAAGACACTTTATGGATGAAACTCTTGACTCCTTTTATCCTGTTCAAATTCAAGCACCGAAAGCTCCTCTCCAGCTTTAGGTTCTAATTCTGCCTCTGACACTTCTTCAGTAGTTCAGGTTTGTCTTTGGTGCAGCCATAACTGTTTCAGCTGTGACAGGACTCCTTGAATTTACAACCTGAGATTCTATGATCTTTTCTGTTTGTCCATCTGTTTGTACCTCTATTTTGTTTCGAATCTCTTTTACACCTTCACTAAGGCAAGTTCTTTGGCTCGTTCCCTCTTCTAAAACTCTCTGGACTGTGGTGGGAGCACTTGGAGTACTAAGAGTAGTGGTGGCAGCAGGTACAATGGCAAGAGTGGGAGGAGGAGAAACTGGAGGAGCTGGAGGAGCTGGAGAAAAAGAAGAAACTGTGGAAGGGTTGATCGCAGTTAGGGTATACTCCACTCTGTTTGTTCTGGGGGATTTTCCTGAATCTCCAATTCAAGAAACAATGGCCTCATGATGGGCATGGTATGTGTGTGTGTGTGTGTGTGTGTGTGTGTGTGTGTGTGTGTGCCCAAAATGCAGAGAGGAGAATGGAGGATAGAGATTGTGGCATGGTCATCCCTCCTGGGGGCATGATTTCTCAGTTTGCCTCTCTGTTGCTCTCTGTCTTTCTAGCAGGTGCATGAGCCCTATAACAAACATTTAAAAAAAGAAAGAAAGAAAGAAAGAAAGAAAGAAAGAAAGAAAGAAAGAAAGAAAGAAAGAAAGAAAGAAAGAAAGAAAGAAAGAAAGAAAAGAAAAGAAACCATGGGAATACTTGCTGTGTCACTATTTCCACAATGCTCTCCATGCCTCATAATTTTTCACTAGCTCTATCCACTTCATTAATTAGGTTAGTACTATAAATCAGTGAATGTCATTAGATGCTACACTACAGAGCTTCTATCATTTATCATCAACAATTTCATCGGCTGGTGAAGGGGCTGATGTTTCTGTGCAGGATGTGGGGCGGGGTATAGGAACTATGTCTTCTTTTGTCATCTACAGCAACAATGACTATCAGCTGGCTACAAAGTACAGCAGAGGTGGGAGAAAGGATTGTAATTTGAGCAACTGGGAAACAGTAGGTGATGTAGGCAGAAGAATCTCTGTTATGGGTTCTACTGCAGTAGTGTTGATGTCGGCTTGTTAGTTCTTTCTTCTCCCCTCTAAGGACTAGCCTAAGGACAAGAGAGCTGGTTTTGGCTTCTCCTCTTGCTTCCAGTTGCTAGCTGCAGTGACAAGGGTGCTGACAGCAGGATGAGTACTCTCCACAGCCCCATAAACACAGGGCTATGCTCAGGGACCTGACTGGGAAGCTGAGGAGAAATAAGTGTAGATGTGGGTCTCACTATGGTTGGAGTAGGATTTCTGCTGCCATCTGCAGACATACTCCCTTCCTGTTATGTCTTTAAAAACTACGGACCACTTCACAATCTGCTCTGTATCATTCTAGTTTTAGTATATGTGCTGCCAAAGCAAGCACAAAACTTGTATTTTTAACATTCTGTTATACATATAGGAGAATAAAACCACATTAATAGTGGAATCTGAAGAGCCACAAAAAGAGAAGTGATATAGGATTGGGTTATTAGTTGTAGTTTCATTTGTTCATTTTAAACAGGAAGTAGTTGCTAATATGACAAAACGTTAATACAAGCTAAATTTTAATGTTGGGTCTGTAAATGCTCATTATGTTCTTTTTCTGGCCTAAGTGTCTAGTTTATGGATTTCTCTAGCATTACCCTATTCTTATTCTTGGTAACCCAATATCCATGTAGAGGGTCAATCCAATGTTCTAACTTCCCCATTTTCTAAATAAGTAACTTCTCCTATAACCTTGCCTTCTACTTCACTCTAGCCTGTAGTCCTGCATCTTGTTATCCAAAATGGAATGACCTCCAAAGCCTCAGTTTCAAGACCGCATGGCCTTCCCCTCCCCTCTGACCTATACAACTTATTTCTCTATGGCTGCATCTCCAAAGGCTTGCACACACCATTCTGACCTCCACACCATGGATGAATTGATTCTTCTTGTGAGCAGTAAAGAAGTTAGCACACACACCAGCCTGACCCAGCTCTGTAATAGTGGGCATGGGTGAGTGAGAGATGAATTGAACTTACTGGGGCTTTGTCTGAAGAGTTGACAGACGGAAGTGTGGAAAGCAGGTAGAAGGTGTGTGCAACGCAGTAATTATAATAATGGGTTATAAAATTTGACATGGCAAAGATGAATTGAGGAAGTAATAGTCAACACTTACTAACACAAATACACTTTTTAAATTAATGTATTTCTTTTTTGTGTTTTTAAAATGTATTTTATTCCTTTTTCCCCCTAGCTTCCCTCCCTCTCACCTTCCACCATTTCCCACCCTCCTCCCACACTGTCTCTGGTATTCACAGTTGCTCTCCATGGTTTCATACTGTCCGATATTTCAGTTTCTCCCATAGAGTGCAGACATTCAGTATAAATTAAATTGGGATATACAGTGCCTCTCTTTTGTAGTCTGACTTGCTTAGCTTAGTAGTAAATCTTCCATAATTATCCACTTTCTATCAGATACCAGAGTCTCAATGTTTTTTATGGCTGAGTAGTAATTCCACCCAAAGACCACAAAATTATACATTTTACACACCCCCACATGAGAACCTTTTAAAGATTGAGCATATTATAGGGCACAAGTCAACCCTTTACAGATTCAAAGGCATAGAAACTATATCCAGCATCTTCTGATGGAATTAAACTTGATATTAATTTCAAGAAAAATACTCAAAAATACCCAAACACATGGAGACTAAACAACCTACTTCTGAATGATTTCTTAACTACCAAAAAAATTAAGTCTGAAATCAAAATATTTATGGAAATAAATGATAATGAATACACGAGTTTTCATAATCTATGGGACACCACAAAAGCAGTCATAAGAGGGAAATTCATAGCAATTAGTGTGCATAAGAAAAAGATTAAAAAGTGTCAAATAGACACACTAATGTCATGCCTCAGGGAATTGGGAAAACAACAACTACAAAATGCCAGGCAAAAAGAAATAAATATTCAAGCAGAAATAAATGATATAGAAAATAAATGAATTATGCAAAAAATAAGTGAAAGAAAAATCTGGTTCTTTGAAAAGTTTAACAAGATTGACACAACATTAGGTAGATTTATAAAAAAAAGAGGAAAGAAAGAAACCAGATTAATCAAATACATAATGAAACAGGCAACATTACAACAGATGCGATATAAATACAAAGCATCATTAGAGAATACTATGAGTGATTATTTGCCAACAAACAAGAGATCTTGGAGGAGATGGACAAATTTCTGGCTCCATATAATCTACCAAGATTAAATCAGGAAGACATAGAAAGCCTGAATGGACCCATAATAAGCCATAAGATTTGGAAGACATAGAAAGTCTGAATAGACCTATAATAAGCCATAAGATTTAATCAGTAGAAAAAGAAAAGCCCAGGTCCTGATGGCTTCACTTCTGATTTGTACAAAACTTTTCAAAGAGAGTTAACCCCCATTGTACTCAAACTATTTCCAAATGGAAGGAATCCTCCCAGATTCATTTTATGAGGTCTCCACCATCCTCATTCCCAAAACAGATAAAGACATGACAAAAAAGGAAAACTACAGACCAATATCTATTATGAATATACATGCAAAAATTCTCAACTACATACTTGCAAATCGTACCCAACAACGTATAACAAAGATTGTTCATCATGACTAGGTAGGCTTAATCCCTAGGATGCAAGGGTGGTCCGACATACTCAAGACCATAAATATAATGAACCATATTAACAAAAAGAAAGATAAAAAACAAATGATGATGGGACCAGCAGTTAGTGTAATGGCTATGTCGCTGGACTCCCATGTAGCCAAACGCAGTTGGAGTCCCGGACGGGGAGGCTAAAACTCATGGCGGGCACATGTGCATGCTTGCCCAAGATCCCAAGAAGAGAATGGAGGAGAAGGGATTGCAGCGTGGCCATCCCCCCTGGGGGGTGATTTCTCGCTTTCTGTCTCTCTGTCTCTGTCTTTCTTGCGAGCGCACGTGCCCTATAGCAAAAACCTCTCCAAACACACACACACACACACACGCATGTCTGATAATTACCTTTTTTTTCCATTAATACATGAATGCAGAGAAAGCATTTGATAAAATACAACATCCCTTCATGATTAAGCTCTTAACAAGATGGGTATAGAAGGATCATTTCTCAACACAGTAAAAGCAATATATGAAAAACCTATAGCTAACATTGTACTGAATGGGGAAAAGCTAAAAGCTTTCCCACTAAAAACTGGTACTAGACAAGGCTGCCCATTTCTTCACTCCTTTTCAATATAATTCTGGAAGTCTTAAAAATGCAGTCAGAAAAAAAATAATATAAAAGACATTCAAATAGGCAAAGAAGAGTTGAAAATATCTTTATTTGCACATGACATAATGGTATACTTAAAAGACCCAAGGTTTCCATGAAAAAACTACAAGAAGTAATAAATGAATGCAGTAAAGTGGCAGAAAACAAAATCAACATCCAAAAATCTGTAGCATTTTTGTATACAAATAAGAAGTTGAACAACATAGATCTGAAGAAAGAAATCCCTTTTGCCATAGACACAAAACATATAAGACACCTAGGGATAAACCTAACTAAGGAAGTCAAAGACCTTTACCAAAAACAACTATAAAAACCTTTAAAAAGATTTTGAAAATGACACACACAAAAAAGTGGAAGGTTATCCCATGTTCATGGATTGGAAGAATTAATATAATCACAATGGCAATTCTTCCCAAATTAATCTACATATTTAATGCAATTCCAATAAAAATACCAGAGATATTCTTCACAGATCTAGAAAATACAATCATAGAATTTGTCTGAAATTTTAAAAAGACCTCATGTTGCCAAAGCAATCCTATGCAAGAAGAATGGAATGGGCAGCATCTCACTCCTTAAGCCAAAAATATACTACGAAGCTGTGATAATCAAAAGAGTACAGTATGGGAACAAAAACAGGCAGTTAGACCAATGGAATAGAACAGAGACCCCAGAAATAAACCCCAAAACTTATAGCCAACTGATTTTTTTTTTTATAGCCAACTGATTTTTGACAAAAGACACCAGTCAATCCATTGGGAAAAGAAAAACCTCTTTAGCAAATGGTGCTGGAAAAACTGGGTATCCACCTGCAGAAAGATGAAACTGAGTCCTCTCCTTTCACCATTAACAAAAATCAACTCAAATGGATAAAAGATCTAAACCTAAAACCTCAAACTATAAAACCACTGGTGGAAAACACTAGGAAAACTCTGGGAGACATTGGGGTAGCAGAGATTTCTTAAATAAGATTCCCAAAGCATGGGCAATAATCCCTAAAATAGACAAATGGGACTATATCGGATTAAGAAGTTTCTGCACAAGAAAGGAAACAGTAATTATTGTGATTCAACAACCCTCAGAATGAGAGAATATTTTTGTAAAACACCTCAGATAAGGGACTGATAACTGAAATACACAGGGAACTCAAGCAGCTTACTCAGAAAAAAAAAAAAAAAAAATTAACCCTTCCTCAAAGATCTACAAATAGAACTTCCATTTGATCCTGCACTCCCACTTCTGGGTATCTACCCAAAAGACAGGAGAATGCAGTCAGAAAAGTGCTTGCACATCAATGTTTATTGCAGTATCATTCACAACCGCTAAGACATGGAACCAATCCAAACATCCACAAACAGATGAATGGATTGAACAAGTATGGCACATACATTGTATGAAATACTATTCAGCCCTAAAAAACAGCAAGACTCTGGCATTTGATAGAAAGTGGTCAAATACGGAAGATTTATTGCTGAGTGAAGTAAGCCAGGCTATTAAAGAAAGATATTGTATGTCTCCACTTAATACATACTAACTATGCACACTCTCAGGTAGATATTGAAATATTGAAGGATATAAAAGCAGTGAAAATAGTTATGGTCACTGAATTCAGTGTGTAGGGTGGGAGGAGAAGGAAAGAGTACAGGGAAGTGGTGGGAGGCTGCGCACCTGCGAGTCTGCCGAGGGTTCTCAGGGAGCAATTACCATGATTGGTTCCCTTCAAAAAACCTGACCTTTGACACTTTGCTCTGATTGGTCACTAGAATCCCTGAAATTTGCATATCTAGCACCTCATGATTGGTCCAAAAGCAACCAATCATAACCCACCATTTACAACCAATAACGGCCCACCATTTACAACCAATCAGGGCCCATCATTTACAACCAATCAGGGCCCACCTTTTACAACCCACCAGAGTGTATATATATAACCACGATGCCTAGCCCACAGTAGCCAGACAACGACCAGGAAGAGGACAACTGAAGAGCCTGAAGAGCTGAAACACCATGCAGTCTCCAGACGACCTGAGAGACCCTGAAGAGTTATAACACTACATCGTCTCTGGACGACCCTGAAGAGCTGTGACACCCTGTCGTCTCTGTGCTGCTCACGGTAGACGACATGACCCTTAAGAGCTGTGACACTGCGTCGTCTCCGTGCTGCTCATGGTAGATGACGCGACCCTTAAGAGCTGTGACATTGTGTCGTCTCTGTGCTGTACCGTGCTGCCCACAATAAACAAACGACACTGTCATCTCCGTGCAGTAGCACTACGCCGCTTGTCCCGGCTCTCAGTCCTTCACTCAGGAAACCTGTTCGGCTGTCCCCCCGGGGCCGGGACAGGAAGTAAATAAGGGAGAAAAAATACAGTCATGACATTTGTGGGACATAGAAATTGTTTATTACCTGTTAATGATAACATGTATAATATTCTTAACTGGACTGGTCTGAGAAGTATTTCAAGTTGAGTAAATTCTCTTTACAAGCCAAATGATGTATAGTGATCAAATGTTTAAAAAAATAAGAATAAAAATAATATATAATATAAAATATAAAATAAATATATAAATGAAATCACTCCCCAAAAAAAGAAGAAGAGAAAAAGAGTAGGCTGGCTACGAAGGAACTTTAGTGACAAGGAAAAATTCCTCTTATGCATAAAGCTCTCAGCTTGGGCTCTCGCTGCTGGCATGGCTGATCATGCACACAGTTCATAACAAAAGGCTCCAAAGCAATAATCACTTCCATGGATGGGATTAGGTAGGGCAGAGATGTGCAGAACTTGAGAACAGGAGTACAGACAGAGCAAATTTTGAAAACATCTCATGAAAGGTCATGACTCAAACGACTACTCTCTGTATTTGTCAGCAAGTCCCTGTGCAGGAAATCACAGGGCTGCCCAGGATCTTGATAAGTCTGATCAAGCATCAGGCCTCCCTCCAGTTCCTGCAGGCAACTCTCCAGGCCACAGTAGTACCCTCCAGTGACTGTGCATCCCAAGAGGCTCCTCCGTCAGCAGAGCATCCACCGTTTTAGCAAGAAGAATGGAAGAAAGGTAAGAGTTTATCAAGAATTTCCAAAGCCTTTCTGTTTTATTTTTCCCTTCTTAGTCCACATCCCAATACTCCACTATGAGGTCAAATATTCAGGGAGTCACTAGGATTCCAACAGAAAAAGACAGGAGACACGAAGCTCCATCCTGGCATTGCTGGGTCCTTGCAGGCTTGACTAGAGACCTGAAGTGTATAAACCAGGGCTCTTTCCCATTATGGGACTTTTCTACATTCTCCCCCTCCTCTCAGTCATGCTCTACCCTATAATGGTGATTAATCTACTACCTAAATTTAGGGAGAAAACTAAGCCATCTACATGTTTCTCAAAAGTAAAGTGGCATTCATAACCCAGATTTCATGGATTTCCTTGTTTTCCAAACTTTTTTCTTCTGTGTATCTGGTAGAGTACCATTATAAAATAGAAGACCCAATCTGGGATAAAAGAGAGTTTCGGTAACTATTCAAAAAGATAGGGAAGTTGAGGGAATGTTATATGAGGTGGGAAAACTCCAAAGACCATCGACCGAAAATTTTTCCTGAATGGAGGAGCAGACACCAGAACTCAGTGAGGCCTGCAACTATATGAGGTAGGTATACCTGTGGCTGAAGAATAGGCTACTAGACAAGGACTATGTTCTTAAGTAAAGTAATATTGCCACTCAAAACTCACAGACTAGTAGGGGAAAAAATGCTAGGAGATAGATGAAAACTCAACACAATACCCTGGCATAAAGAGACTAACAATAAGGTACAGGGAGCCAGACAGTGGCACCATAGTAAAACACAAGATTCTGTATGGCTGGCCCACATACGAAGGTTCCAGGTTGACAACTGGAGACCTCTCAGAGTACACTGGGAATATGTGTCCATGATCTAGGGCTGGCTGACCTGGTGGGTCAATCAAGGCATGAGGAATCTATAGGAGGTATTGTCTCTCTCTTTCTCTCTGTGAGTATGACTCTCTCACTCATGGAATAAATAAATCACTAAACAATCAAAAAAAGGTTCAGAAATGTATCCTACTGTGTTGTAAATCAGAATAAAGGATGGAAAGTAGATCTGGAAAGTAAATGAACATCATCCATCACCTACTTATATC
The DNA here is from genome assembly GCF_000334495.1 of Tupaia belangeri chinensis. Classification (NCBI taxonomy): domain Eukaryota; kingdom Metazoa; phylum Chordata; class Mammalia; order Scandentia; family Tupaiidae; genus Tupaia; species Tupaia belangeri. The sequence goes on along the minus strand of NW_006203589.1, from coordinate 4,586 downwards.
CACCACAAAATTTGTATTTCTAAGAATTATGTCTTTTTTTGCATTTGTTTTATACATTCAATCACTGTACATCACTTGTCTTTTAAACCGAATTTACCTGATAGAAATACAGGGGCAGTCCTTCCCACACAGCAGGGTGGTCCTGAGAATCAGTGATCTTATGGGAAGTGTGCAACTATTGCTGTTTCCAGGGACAACAGTGAAAGATTTACAACCCTGAATCCAACCATCCCGGCCTGGAGGATGGGACACCTGCCATTGAACGGAAGTGAAAGGAACCTTCTTCGACCATGTGACCTAAACACCCGGATTCCAGACGTACTGACCATCATCATTTCCCTGTTTGGGCTGGCTGGAAACGCGGTGGTACTCTGGCTTCTGGTGTTCTGCATGAGCTGGAATGCCTTCTCTGTCTATATCCTGAACTTGGCTGGGGCCGACTTCCTCTTCCTGGTCTGCCACATCACAGGTTCCCTGGAGGAACTCGTCAACATCTTCCATCCTATCTCCACCCCAATCCCCCGTTTCTAAACCACTGCGGTGATCTTTTCCTACATAGGAGGCCTGAGCATACTTAGCACCATCAGCACCGAGCGCTGCCTGTCCACCCTTTTCCCCATCTGGTACCGCTGCCACCGCCCAAAGGCACCTGTCAGGTATCATGTGTGCCTTTCTCTGGGCCCTGTCCCTGCTGATGAGCGTCCTAAACAAATACTACTGTGGCTTCGGCAAACCTTCAAGAAGCTTCTCCAGAGGGCTCTGCAGGACACTCCTGAGGCTGATCACTGTGGAGGCAGCCCTCCTCAGGAAACCCTAGAGCTGTCAGAAAGTAGACTGGGGCCATGATGAAGAACTTCAGCCCTGGTGCTTCACTTACGACTTTACTAGTCAACACTTCCCTGCCACGTGGACAATTACATGCCTTATGCTTCTGAAATATATCATTTGTCCTCTAATGTCTTCAAACAGATATTTAAGCTTGGGTTTTCTTTCTTTTTTTTTTTTTTCTAGAGAAAGCATCTGTCTAAAAGTGGAATATCTCCATGTTGCTTTATATTACTAATAAATTTTTTGTGTTATCTTTCTCTGCATCTTTCTTATTGAATGCTTTTCTTTTTAATTTGCATTACAATGAAAAGAATCCCTGTTCTAAACTAGAAACCTATTGTTTATTATTGCTTTCTACCTGAAATTATAAGAAAAGGATAGTCCTTATATTTGTCTGTATTAGTCTGATAATGTTTGCTCTATGATAGAGGACATGGTTTCAGAAAGAAAGGTTGGTTCTGTATAGGTTCTACTACTTTTAAATCTCTGGATTCGATACTGGGGAAATTATTTTCTTAGAAAGAGACTGTTTGCCTGTATTAATATAGCCTAAGAAATTGAGTTTAAGAAATGTCTTCTGGAGGGCTAGAAGGAGCAAAAGGGAGACCCTGAATCCCAGAGATGAAAGGACCAACAGGTAGGTTTAAGCCCAAGGCACTGAGCTGGAGCTCATCAGCTGGGATCCCTGCCCATTCTGCTGTCAAAGAAGAGGGCCTCTCCAGCCTTCAAAATCCAGTAGGAGATTTCTGCAATACCAGAGACTGAAGGAGCTAAATAAAATCCTGCAACTCCAGAGACAGAAAGTGAAAGCTGCTGCCCCACATAAGCTGACACTATTCTGCCCCTCACCAATGCAGGACCAAGAGGCAGAGACAATCCAAACTGCTGGGCTTGAGCTCATTAGCAGGGACCTCTGCCTAGCCTGCTCTGGGGGCAAGTGGGGCTCTCCAGCCCAGAACAAAAGGTCTGCCTCCTTACATTCTTCTTGTCAACTCAACCTCCATCCACATTGGGAGCAGTTAGGTTTGGGTATCCAAAAACCACAGTCCAGAAAATAGGAAACTCTGGAAGAATTCTTTCCCTCATTAGCAGTAAAAAAAAGAAAAACTTCCATCTGAAAAACCTGAACCAAAACCACTACTGTGGGTTCCATAGTCCCACCACAGTAGAGAAGGGAAATTGGCACAGAGCTTACACATATCATAGGAAGCGCAGGGCCACAGAGCTACAGAAACATACTTCAAAAAAGCAGGAGGAGGAAGTGAGTATACCACCAGATGGCAAAGCAGAGTCTGAGAAATAGGAGAAATATCTCCCTCTCAAAGAACAGAACTCCTCACTTACAATGAATAAAATACAAGAGTTCACAGAGGGACCAGCAGACAGTGTAATGGTTTCATCACTGACTCACACATGACTGACTGTGGTTTGAGTCCCAGACCCAGCAACTTGAAACTCAGGCCAAGTGTGTGTGTGCATGTGTACTCAATCTTGAAACTCAGGCCAAGTGTGTGTGTGCATGCGTACCCAAAACCCCGAGAGGAGAATAGAGTAGAAGCGATTGCCATGGCCATCCCTCCAGGGGGTGACTTTTCACTTTCTGTCTCTCTGTCTCTATTTTTATCTCTCCAGCAAGTGCATATGCCCTATAGCAGAAGCCTGTCTCTAATTTAAAAAAATATATATGTCACACAATGTCAGAAAAAAATTAATAACATTCATTATTACAACACTCAATAATATGCAAGAGAAAACAGAGAACCAATTGCAGGAGATGAGAAAAATCCTTCCATGACTTGAAGGAAGGACTCCATAAAGAGATACACACACTGTAAAAGAATCCAACAGAATTTCTAGATATATGCAATGCAGGAAATCAAAACCTGCCTTGAAAGTGTCAACTGAAGATTAGACCACACAAAAGAAATCATCTTTGACCTTAAAGACAAAACCTCCAATTTAGCCTAAGCTACCAAAAAGAATAAAAGAATAACTATTATAACTAAGGGCACTATAGAGGAAATCATAGACACCATTAATCAGTCAAATATCCACATAATAGGTATTTCAGAAGGTGAAGAGGGAGTCAAAAACAAAGAAAACATCTTTCTTAATATAGTAGCTGAAAACTTTCCAAATTATAGAGGCATGCAGACAGCTAAATCCCGGAGATACAAAGGAAACCAAATATTGGGGTGTCAGAAAAGTCATTGTGTATTTTTTTCTATGTATTTCTATGTAAAAATACATCATAACTTTTCTAACAACCCAACAGATATAACATAAGAAAATCTTCTCTAAGGCATATCATAGCCAACTTGATAAAAATCAAAGACAAAATGTTCTAAAAATGTCAAGAGAGAAATGCTACGTTATTTATAAAGATTACTCCATGAGACTAGCTTTAGATCTCTCAATGTAACAATCAGGTAAGAAAAGAATGGAAAGACATACTCAAAACTTTTAAAGAAAAACAATTGCAGACAAAAGTACTAGACCCAGCAAGATTACTCTTCAAATAGGAAAGAGAAATAAAATCATTCCCAGATAAACAAATGCTAAAAGAATTCATCAAAATCAAACCAGCCCTTCAAAAATACGTAAGGGACTGCTACACCAAGAAAGCTAAAAGGAGACAAATAGAAGTAAGAGAGCACAAAACACCTGGGAAGAAAAGGGTACGTCCGCCTATATTGATAATAACATTGAATGTTGGGAGCAAATGCAGATTCAACTATTTCACACACAAGCAGGTTTAAATACAAATTATCCAATTACTTGATAGACAGTTGTCGCCACAGGTTTCAATTGATATAATTATTATAACCATTACTCATCATATAGAACTATAACAGATAATAGAGGAAAAGTCCAAATGTGCAAGTAACTGAATATTTCTTTGGAATTAGTTTTTTAAAGGCTAAAATCAAAAAAGAGAGGATAAAAGGCAAGAAAATAGGATCAGAAAAAATAAACTCCAAGTTCTAATAATTCTAAACACCATGGAGAGATGATTTCATACCTTTGTATGGTATACTCTTTTAAATGTATTCCTGAGTCACAATAAGTTGTTTTAACTAATTTAAAATTAAATACTAAGTGTTGATGAGGCTATGGTGAGAAGGGAGCTCTCCTACACTGTTAGTAGGAATGTAAATTAGTACAACCCTTGTGGAGAATGATATGGAGATTCCTCAGAAAGCTACAAATAGGACTACCATATGACCCAGTAATTCCACTCTTAGATATTTACCCAAAGGATAGGAAAAAACTCTCAGTCAGAAAAACACCTGCACATCCACATTTATTGTAGCATTATTTACAAATGCTAGGACATGTAATCATCCCAAATGTTCAAAAATAGATGAGTGGATTCAAAAAATGTGGCATATATACTCTGCGGAATACTACTCAACCATAAAAGCAATGAGACCTTGACATTACATAAAAGTGGATGAATATGGAAGACTTAATGCTAAGCAAAGGAAGCCAGACTGTGACAGACTTTGTATGTTCCTGCTCAATATATACTGAATATCACCACTCTACAGCAGAAACTAAAAGACTATAGTTTAGTAGCAGGGAAGGCAACTATAAATATTACAGATAATAAGGATGGAGTAATGGGGATGGGTAATAGGGCAAGGGAGGGTGAGGGGGAAAAAAGGGAGGCAGGAAAAAAAAAGGAGCCAAGAGAAAAAACAATACCTTTAATTCACCCCCCCCAAAAAAGTTACTTGCTGATGATAATGTATATG
>NW_006203588.1:6255-7913 GCF_000334495.1 Tupaia belangeri chinensis | reverse complement strand
CTCTCCATTTTCACCCCAAATTTCCTACACTGTTTCCCACTCACACACTCTCTTTTTAGTCTCTAGTGTTCATTACAATTTTTAATACTTTTATGTTCTCCAGTCTTTCAGTCTCTACCATAGAGTGTGGACAGTTGGTTTATGTTAAGTGAAGACATACAATGTTCCTCTTTCATAGCCTAACTTGCTTCACTCAGCAACATATCTTCCATACTTGTCCACTTTCTATCAATTTTCAGGGCCTTGTTGTTTTTTATGGCTGAGTAGTATTCCATGGTGTATATATGGTACAATTTTTCAATCCATTCATCTGTCTGTGGGCATTTGGGTTGGTTCCATGTCTTAGCAATCATGAATAATGCTGCAATGAAAATGGTTGTGCAGCAATCATGAATAATGCTGCAATGAAAATAGTTGTGCAAGTGCTTTTCCTGACTGAGTGCTTACCTGTTCTTTGGGTAGATACCCAGGAGTGGAATTGCTGGATCATATGGTAGTTCTGTTTGAAGTTTTTGAAGAAATTAGCTTTTATTATTTAATTTGATCAGAGAAAGACAGAGGAAGAAAAAAAAGGAAAGAAAAAAAAATCTCCTAGTCTGGGTCTCAAACAGTGGCCAGTCGTGTAGTTCATACCTCAGCCAACATATCACGGTTGTGTAGTCTAGTACCTCAGCCAACATATCACCTACTGGCCCCATGTCTCATTTTTTATGTGAATAATAATTAATTTATATCCTACAGCATAAATTAAATGATTGGCTGATGGGATATTTTTGTTGGACAGTCCTGTTGTAGGTAAGACTGGCTTATGATTAAATGAAAGTTATTGGTTTTTAAGTTTTGATAGTAATTTCTGTTCAGTAAATGCTATCACTGTTTACACTTGCTAAGATATAATTTGTTAATCATTAATAATGCTCATCTTTCTATGAAAACTATGAATGCCATCTGAAAACTTACTGGAAAATCAGCAGATGGTGGGGAATGAATCGCTGGACTCCCATGTGGTTGATTATGGTTTAAGTCACGAATGTAGTGTCTTGAAATTCACATCAGACACATTTTCATATGTACCAAAGATTCCAAGAGGAGAATGGAGGAGAAGTGTTTATGGCATGGCCATCCTCCCTGAAGAATGATTTCTCATTTTCCTTCTCACTTTATCTTTCTTCTCCAGAAAGTGTATGTTTCCTAAAATAAAAAAGCTCTAATAAAAAAGCAAAAAGGAAATCAAAATCTATGGGAGATCAGTTTTTTATTTAGGCTTATATGTAACTAGTTTTTAAAAATATAAATACTGGGGAAATCCCTTCTCTATTCGAAATCAAGCAGACTCACCTGTGCTTTATTTTGTGTTCATTAACCCATTAAAGGCAAGAGCTGAAGATAGATAATAATGTCTACTGTGAAATAATTTACTATCAAATAAAGAATATTTTACATACTTTATAAATACTTTGTAAGATGAGATGATTTTGAAAATCAGTGTGTTGAGATTTAGTATCAAGTTAAATTTTACCTTTGAACACTTTTTAAAAAACATTATTTAATTTTTAATTAATTAATTTTTATATACATTCAATCACATTGTTTAGCTTACAATGTGAACATTTTAATATATGAACATTTCTCCCCAGTCCAGTTGATCAAAATATCTT
>NW_006203588.1:3365-5915 GCF_000334495.1 Tupaia belangeri chinensis | reverse complement strand
AGTATATGTGTTATTGGTACTGGTGCTTTTGCCAACTTACTAGAAGGATTAAACTAAAAGGGATATGCTATCAGCATAGATTTGTAAAATATAAGACTTAAAATAAGTAAAAGTCAAATGACAATTTAAAAAAAAAGAGTAAAGAAAGGAGAAATAAAAAAAAGAAAGAGAAAGAAAAAAGGAAAAGGAAATAAATGAAGAAGACACAAAGGAAATATTTCAAGAGCCATGTCCAAATCCAAGAGACCAGGTCAGTCCAGAGATGCCTTCCAGGGCTTATTTTTCTGCCTAAGGATGTTCCAGCCTCTAGAAGAAGACTTAGATACTTCTGAGATCCACCCAATGATGGGAAAACTTGCAGGATCATGACTCAGGAAATCTACCCCTGCCTCCCTGGCCTCCCAGGCCTTTGCTGATCTTCTGGGGCACAGTCTCACTCCTTCACAGCCACAGCAGGAGGAACAGTGGTCATGCTAAAGGGACTTGCAGGGAACTTCCTGAGTAGTCTTTGATAGCAGGTATTGTTCCAAACTATTGACTCAAAATATAGTTAGGTTGTTTTGTTTTTAATTTTTACTATAGGGCATGTGCACTTGAGAGAGAAAGAATGAGAAAGTACCCATTAAAGGATATGGGCAAGCCACAACCGCTTCTCCATCTTTCTCTTTGTACTATTTCAGTACACATGCACACATGTGCATGGCATTTTATTAAGCCATCCAGTCATGTAGTTGACCATGTGGGACACCGAACCTGATAACTCAGCATTAATATTATTATTATTATTTTTGGAGAGATATTTTTGCTATAGGGCGCATGTGCTCGACAGACAGACAGAGAGAGACAGAGAGATAGGAAGCGAGAAATCACCCCCCAGGGAGGATGGCCACGCTGCAATCCCTTCTCCTCCATTCTCCTCTCGGGATCTTAGGCATGCACGCACATGCGCTGGGCATGAGTTTGAGCCACTGGGTCCGGGACTCGAACCACAGTTGACTACGTTGGAGTCCAGTGACATAGCCATTATGCTCACTGCTGGTCCCAGCATTATTTTTAAAAATTGTTTGAAAATGGATTCCAGATGGTGTTGTGGTTAAGGCACTGGACTCCCGCATGATCAATTATGGCTTGAATCTTGGACTCAGCAACTTATAAATCAGATTGACCACATGTGCGTGAGAGGGTGCATGTGTGTGCACAAAAAGTCCTTAGAGGAGAATGGAGAAGAAGGGATAATGGTAAGGCAACCCCCCCCCAAGGTGGTTTCTCACTTTCCCTTTCTCCATTTCTGTCTCTTTGGTGAGCACAAATGCATTATGGCAACCCCTTCCCCCAGAAAACACAGGATATTTCAAATTTCTTTCTTTTCATGAGTAAAAGAGACAAAAAGAGGACTAGAGAGACCCATAGAGAAACAAGCACTCCCCAAAGTGTCTCAACATGTTAGCAAACCCCAGTCTCATCCAGCCCCACATTGTGGGTAAAAGTATGCCCAGCACACTCAGGGAGATATTGAGATGTAAAAATCTAACCCTTCCCATGTAAATTAACCTTACAGTACTTCGCATTTGTTACTTTTTTGCCTCATAGAAAATGGTCATTCTAACTTATTAAATCATTTTAAAGTGATTTAATTTGTCAGTCATTTTCACTTACTTTATAAGAATATAAACCTCATTGTAGTTTGGATTTATATTTTGTTGGTAATTAGTACTATTGAGCACTTTTTTCATATACTTGACTATTGTATGTCACCTTTAGAAATGTATATTCATGTCTTGATTTAATTCTGTAACCAGGTTATTTTTTTTTAATTTTTTGTCACCAGAATGAATAGATTAAAAATATAATGACCCTCTCTTGAAGCATGTCTGTTCACCCTCTTGATTACTCCCCAGGCAGTCATTTTAGTTAGCTAAAATATTGTGGTTTTTGTTTTGTGTTTTGTTGCCTCTGATTTTCAGGTCTTTTTAAAAATAATTTGTGCCCAGATCACTACCTGAGGCATTTCTTCTATTTTTTCTTCTGTAATCCTGTTTTGTGTCTAACATTTAAGTTTGTAATTTGTTCTTTCTGACATGGATAACAACTACATCCAGCACCATTTATTAAAGTACTGTTCTTTCCCCAATCTATGTTCTTGGCATAATTTTTTAATTTAAGTGGCCAGAAGGTGGTGCAGTAGTTGAGAGCACTGGACTCCCACGTGATGGACAGCAGTTTGAGTCCCTGACCTGAGGGCTTGCTTTCTCACTCTCCCTGACTCTCTGGTCAAATTAAAATAAATTATGGTCATAAAAATAATAAACGAAGTTAAATAAAGCAAGACCTTCCTGAAACAGAGAGGGAAGATACAAATCAATAAAACAGATAAGGAAGTAAAGACATTATTCCTGACAATATAAAAGTAAAAAAGTTTTGGGGAGAACATAATACTAAATAATTGATAAAATATTGCTGTTAATCCATACCAATAATGTAAGAAATACCAATCAATCTAAGATACCAATTATAGTAGAAAGTATAAAAACTGTCAAAGATTAGATACAT
>NW_006203588.1:0-2139 GCF_000334495.1 Tupaia belangeri chinensis | reverse complement strand
GTTTATTGACTTTCTTATATACTCTGAATATTAATTGATTATTCACCAGAATGAATAGATTAAAAATATAATGACCCTCTCTTGAAGCATGTCTGTTCACCCTCTTGATTACTCCCCAGGCAGTCATTTTAGTTAGCTAAAATATTGTGGTTTTTGTTTTGTGTTTTGTTGCCTCTGATTTTCAGGTCTTTTTAAAAATAATTTGTGCCCAGATCACTACCTGAGGCATTTCTTCTATTTTTTCTTCTGTAATCCTGTTTTGTGTCTAACATTTAAGTTTGTAATTTGTTCTTTCTGACATGGATAACAACTACATCCAGCACCATTAATTAAAGTACTGTTCTTTCCCCAATCTATGTTCTTGGCATAATTTTTTAATTTAAGTGGCCAGAAGGTGGTGCAGTAGTTGAGAGCACTGGACTCCCACGTGATGGACAGCAGTTTGAGTCCCTGACCTGAGGGCTTGCTTTCTCACTCTCCCTGACTCTCTGGTCAAATTAAAATAAATTATGGTCATAAAAATAATAAACAAAGTTAAATAAAGCAAGACCTTCCTGAAACAGAGAGAAGATACAACTCAATAAAACAGATAAGGAAGTAAAGACATTATTCCTGACCATATAAAAGTAAAAAAGTTTTGAGGAGAACATAATACTAAATAATTGATAAAATATTGCTATTAATCCATACCAATAATGTAAGAAATACCAATCAATCTAAGATACCAATTATAGTAGAAAGTATAAAAACTGTCAAAGATTAGATACATGCAATGATTGATTTAAAAGTGATTTAATAATGGGAACCAGCAGTTAGCGTAATGGCTATGTCGCTGGACTCCCACATAGTTGACCACGGTTGCATCCCGAACCCGGTGGCTTAAAATTCATGCCAGGCACGTGTACGTGTGTGCCCAAGATCCAAAGAGGAGAATGGAAGAGAAGGGATTGCGGCGTGACCATTCTCCCTGGGGGGTGATTTCTCGCTTTCTGTCTCTATGTGTCTCTCTGTCTGTTTAATTTTCCACAGATATATCCCCAAGGGAATACCAAGATATACCAAATTAAGAGACTATGTTGATGACACTGGGAGAATTCTTTCAACTTTCACCAAAGTGATTTAAAACAGGACCTCAGCATTTGAGGATCTTTCTTGGTCTATCTTGTGGCTCTGAATGATACTATCAATGATGAAAATTTATTACAGATATCTTCTCCACAATTTCTTCTGTTTTCCTTATAATAAACTTTATATTTCCATGGCTTATCATATTTGTTCATCACAATAGACATGAATAGTTTTCTTTTTTAATATTCAGAAAACAAGAAATATATTATTCTCCTGGAATATCCTAACTTCTATCTCTATCCTAATTTATATTGATTGTTTTTCTTGTATATAGCATGTAACTTTGTGTACCTACTTTTCTTATTGTGCATTTTAATTTTTCTATCAATATTATCATAAATAGTTTTATGTAAATGTTGAAAACAGTTTTAATTTTTTTGTAGAGGTTTTTGCCTTAGGGCATGTGTACTTGCCAGAGAGCGAGAGAAAGAGACTGACACATTGAGAGAAAAAGTGAGAAATCATCCTCAGAGAGGTTGGTCATGCTGCAGTCTCTTTTTCTCCATTCTCTTCCTGAGATCTTGGACATGTACACACACCAGCCCAGTATGAGTTTTACAGCACTGTGTTTGGGACTCGAACTGCATTTGGCCATGTTGGAGTTCAGCAATAAATTACTATGACAACTGCAGGTCCCAGAAAATTGTTTTAAAACATTTAAATCTTGAATGGAATTTGATTGACCCTATATACCCATTGTTTGAGGAATTGGTATTATAACTATATGATAGAAAGATAGAATGTTCTTTTTGAGCTATCCATTTATATACATTTGAAAGCATAACCTCTTTTTTTGAGAGGCTGGTAATATTTATTGCCTTTATACATTATGCGGTTTCTGTTGGACATACTCACTTTTATTGTTATGTAGCAGGAAACAACAACCGAGATTATGGAAATTAATAAGTATGTCTGCATTTTAATTTCTTCGTTTTTTTTTTTTGAAAAATAGGCAGTGTGTCTAATATTTACTCAAGCATTTTATTTACTTTAGGTAATACTGAGGTAATA
>NW_006203587.1:0-1251 GCF_000334495.1 Tupaia belangeri chinensis | reverse complement strand
TTTTTTTTTTCATTTAGCTAATGGCTTTATTTCTGCGCTTTATTGTTTATTTTTAACAAAACTCAAGAGAATCTTTCACACACTCGGTACTATCATCCCTATCTTTTGCTCCCCCACACAGTATTCTCTTTCATTTCTCAAAGCAAGCCTTTCAAAAGTACCCTCTAAAAGTCACAAGTATAGTGAGCAAAATTTAAAAATATTTTAAATCCTTTCTTTCCCTTCATTTCTTGATATTCTGAAACTCAGATCTTCCCCAGCACACTGCTTTCCCTAAAGTTCTCTCTATTTTTTTTCCATTTTGCTCTGCCTGATAAACAGAATAAAGTGTTTTATAGTTTATTTCACTGTATTCTAGGATAACTTTGACAAAATTTCATCCCCAGACAGGATATCAGAATTCTAGATGTTATGCAGTTGCTCAAATAGAGGGGCCAGTTCATGAAGCATCTGAGTACTTTTCTTTTTTTTTTTAATTAATTAATTTACATTCATCCCCTAACATGGAAGCCGTTTCTCCACCAAATATCTTGTGTTATTAGGCCTAGTGGTACGGTAAGAACCCTTTTGTTCTTTACTGTACTCCAGATCATAATCCCTTTTGATATATATGCCATCCGAGGGTACTATCTATAAATCCTCCTTAGTAAAGGATCCCTGCCTTTCATTTCTTGAAGATTTAAAACTTGCTCTCATTTCTCTAGTACACTTCTTGTCATAATTGTTGGTGATTTCAATATTCCTGTAGATGAATAGGACTCAAAATGCTTAAAGGCATTCCATACCACTTAGAGTAAAACTCCAAATCCTGATAAGGCCTTGTGAATCTGGTCTCTGACCTCACCTACAGTCTTGTCTTACTCTGTTCTAGCCATACTGACCTCCTGATCTTTCTTCAAAAAGTCAAACATGTACCTATCTCAGGGTCTTTAAACTTACTATTCCACTGCCTGGAATGTTCTTTCTCCAGATAGCCAAATAGCTTACTCCTTAATTCCCTTCTGACCTCTTATTAGAGAGGGCTCTTTTTAAAATTTTTAAAGTTTTCTCTGTTTTAAAAAAATATTTTATATTCATTCACTATATATTATTACAATATACAAAATGAATTTTTTCATCCAGAATACCCTGAATACTGCCCGAAAGATATTACCATATCTATTATCTTCAACAGATAATTTTTTTAATTTTATGTGAGGAGGCCCTTCTTAAATACCCTATAGCTTCCTCCTTGGACCCCAGGTTGGTTGC
>NW_006203586.1:403430-404686 GCF_000334495.1 Tupaia belangeri chinensis | reverse complement strand
TAATAAATAAATAAATAATTTTTAAATTAAAAAAAAAGTTTATCCCATCAGATTAACATCAGACAACAATCAGAAATAATGTAAACAAGGAAAGAATGGAGAAATATATTCAAAGTGTTAAATGAAAAAACAATTTCAACCAAGATTACTACACTCAACAAGACTTCAAGAAGAAATAAATGAACTATAAAATAAATGAACTATGCAGAATACAAATGAAAGCAAAAGCTGGTTCTTTGAAAAGATTAATAAGAACAACATAATATTAGCTAGAATGATTAAGAAGAAAGAAAGAAACCAGATCAATCAAATACATAATGAAACAGGTAATATTACAACAGACACAACAGAAATACAAAACATCATTAGAGGATACTATTAGTGACTATATGCCAACAATCAAGAGAACATGAAGGACAAATTAAAAAAAAGTCCTAAACTCTGAAAAAAAAAAAAGAGAACATGGAGGAGATAGACAAATTCCTGGAAGTTTATAATCAACCAAGATTAAATCAGGAGAACACAGAAAGTCAAAACAAGCAATAAGATTGAATCGGTAATGCATAACCTTCAATCAAAGAAAAGCCCAGGAACTGATGGCTTCACTTCTGAATTCTATAAAACTGTTAAAGAAGAGGTAACCTCCATTCTACTCAAAATATTTCTAAAGATCCAAAAGGAAAGCAATCTCCTAAATTCATTTTATGAAGCCTCCATCATCCTCATTCCCAAAACAGATAAAGACATGACAAAAAAAGGGAAAACTGCAGGCCAATATCTCTGATGAATATAGATGCAAAAGTTCTCAACAAGATACTTGCGAATTGTGTCCAACAACATATAAAAATTATTATTCTTCATGACCAGGAAGGCCTTATTCCAGGGATACAAAGGCGATTCAACATATGCAAAGCCATAAACATAATACATCATAAAAAAAGAAAGAAAAAAGAAAAACCATATGATCATTTCAATTGATCTAGAAAAGCATTCCACCAAATACAATCCCTTCATGATTAAGACTTTTAGCAAAATTGGCAAGAAGGGTCATTTCTCAACACAATAATAGCCATATATGAAAAAACTATAGCTAACATTATAGTGAATGGAGAAAAGCTAAAAGCTTTTCCACAAAAATCTGGTACAACACGAGGCTGCCCACTTTCTCTACTCCTTTTCATTATAGTACTGGAAGTCCTAGCCAATGCAATAAGAGAAGAGCATAATATAAAAGGCATAATATAAAATAGGGAAAG
>NW_006203586.1:398585-403331 GCF_000334495.1 Tupaia belangeri chinensis | reverse complement strand
ACAGTAAAGTGGCAGGATAGAAAATCAACACCTAAAAATCTACAGAATTTTAATACACAAACAAAAAGATGCCTGGGTATATCTAGAAAAGAACCCCTTTAACCATAGCCACAAAATATATAAGAAACATAGGGATAGGGACCAACAGGTGGCATGGTGATTAAAGGCTCTGGACTCCCACATGTCCAATCATGGTTTGAGTCCCAGGTCTGATGGCTTTCTCTCTCACTTATTCTCTCTTTCTCTCTCTCTCTCTCTGACCCTCTCTGGTCAAATTTAAATAAATTAATTAATTTAATTAAATAATTTCTTTTAAAAAGATGTTCATTTCACCTAATTTGGAGGACACTTTTTAAAAAGATAATTAGGGATAAAACTAACTAAGGAAGTCAAAGACCCAAAAACTATGAAAATTTTTTAAAAAGATATTAAAATTTACACAGAAAAAAGTGGAAGGACATCCCATGTTTCTGGAATGGAACAAATAAGGTCATGAAAATGGGGACCAGCAGTTGGCGTAATGGCTATGTCACTGGACTCCCACATAGTTGACCACGGTTTGAGTCCCAGAACCAGTGACTTAAACTCATGCCAGGTGCATGTGCATGCATGTCCAAGATCCTGGGACGAGAATAGAGGAGAAGGGATTGCAGTGTGGCTATCTCCCTATTTCTCACTTCCTGTCTCTCTGTCTCTCTCTGTCTGTCTGGCGAGTGCATGCGCCCTATAGCAAAAACCTCTCCAAAAAAAAAATAATAATAATAATCAAAATGGCAATTCTACCCAAATTAATCTATATATTTAACTCAATTGCAGTCAAATTACCAGAGACATTCTTCACAGATCTAGAAAAGACCATCATAAAATTGGTCTGGAATCATAAAAGATCTCATACTGCAAAAACAATCCTGTGCAAGAAGAGTGGAGTGAGCAGCATCTCACTCACTGACCCCAAAACATATTATAAGACTGTGATTATCAAAAGAGCATGACATTGACACAATAAAAGACAGGTGGAACAATGGAATAGACTAGAGACCCCAGAAATAATCCCCAAAACATACAGCTAACTGATTTTCTTGAGAGTTTTTGTTTGTTTGTTTGTTTGCTACAGGGTGCGTGTGCTCACCAGAGAGACAGAGAGAGACAGAGAGACAGAGAGCAAGAAATCACCCCCCCCAGGGGGGATAACCACGCCACAATCTCTTCTCCTTCATTCTCCTCTCGTGATCATGGGCACATACGCACACACGCCCAGCGTGAGTTTAAGCCACCAGGTCCAGGACTCAAACCGCAATTGACTACATGGGAGTCCAGTGACATAGCCATTATGCTAACTGCTGGTCCCAACAGCCAACTGATTTTTGACAAAGGATACCAGTCAATCAAGGGGTGGGGGTAATGAAAACCTCTTTATCAATTGGTGTTGGAAAAATTGGGTATCCACCTGCAGAAAGATGAACCTGGATTCCCATTTTTCCCCATTAACAAAAATAAACTCAAAATGGATCAAGGATCTAAACCTAAGGCCTCAAAATATAAAACTACTGGTGGGAAACACTCAAGAAACTCTGGGAGATATTAGGATAATCAAACACTTCTTATATAAGACTCCCAAAGCACAGGCAATAATCCCTAAAATAGACTAGTGAGATTACATCAGTTTAAGAAGTTTTTGCACAACAAAGGACACACTAACACGTGTGAATCATCAACCCTAAGAATGGAGAAATTTTTTTTGTAAAATATGCCTGAGATAAGAGATTGATAACCAGAATACACAGGGAACTCAAGGGACTTATCTGAAAAAAAAAAAAATAGCCCAATTAAAAGGTGGAAAAATGAGCTGAACAAAAACTCTCTAAAGAAGACATATAAGCCAAAAAGCATATGAGGAAATGCTCATCATGCCTCATCATAAGGGAGATGCAGATTAAAACCACAATGAGATACTACCTAACCCGTCAGAATGACAAAAATTAAAAGTGCAACAAATGATAAGTCTTGGTGGGGTTGTGGTCAAAGGGGAACTCTCCTACACTATTGATGGCAATGTAAATTGGTCCAGCAACTGTGGAAAACAACATGGAGGTTCCTCAAAGACCTTAAAATAGAACTACTATATGATCCAGCAATTCGACTCCTGGTTATCTACCCAAAGGACAGGAGAATGCTCAGTCAGAAAAGCGTTTGCACATCTGTATTCATTGCAGCCTTATTCACGATTGCTAAGACATAGAACCAACCCAAATGTCCACAAATGGCTGAATGGATTAAAAAAGTGTGGCACATATACTCCATGGAATACTATTCAGCCATAAAAAACAAGACCCAGGCATTTGACAGAAAGTGGTTGAATATGGAAGATTTATTGCTGAGTGAAGTAAACCAGGCTATGAGAGATAGTGTATGTCTCCACTTACTACATTCTGACTGTCTGGCCTCTATGGTAGAGACTGAAAGATTGGAGGACACAAAAGCATTGAAAATAGTTAGGGACACTAGAGACAATGTGGAAGGAGGGTGGGAGAGGGGAAGAAATTAGCAAAGAAAATTAGGAGAAAAAAATAGAGGTAAGACATTTGTGGGACTCAGTAATAGTTTATTACCTATTGATGATAATGTGTATAGTATTCTCAACTGGACTGTTCTGAGGTATATTTCATATTGGGTAAATTATCTTTATAAGCCAAATGATGTATAGCAATCAAATGCATAAATAATAATAGACTTCTGAAATATTCAGACAAGAAGACATTTTAAAGCTGAGGTGTGTCCTGGCCTGCTCAGGGAAGCTATGCTCTAAACTTCATCTTCTAAGACTCCCAAAATATTCAGACTTGTGGAGGAGAGATTTTGTCACAGAATGACCAGAAACAACCACAGAAGCATAAGAAACATGAGAAATTTAAAAATAAAACCTCTCCTCTAAGGGAAAAGAACAATCCCTCATCATCCACAGACAGTACAGTAGAACTCATGGAAATGTCTGATAGAGAATTTAGAATATTCATAGTGACAAAACTAAATGACATGCAGGAGGTGAGAGATAATGAACTCCAGAAGATGAAGGAGAAAAGACAAAGAAATTCCAGGAGCCGTTAAAGTTCTTCCATGATTAGAAAGAGGAAATACATACTATAAAAAAGAATCAAATGGAGCTATTAGAGATGAAGAATGTGATTCAGGAAATTGAAACCTCCCTCGAAAGTATTAAAAGCAGATTAGTCCATACAGAAAATCGAATCTTGGATGTTGAAGGCAAAACCTCTGATCTAGAAAAAACAACCAAAAGAACTGAAAATAATTCCCCAAAATGAGAATACTATATGAGAAATACTAGACAGCATTAAGTGCCCAAATATCCAGATAATCAGCATCCCAGAAGGTGAGGAAACTAGTAAGGGCATTGATAATCTATTCCATGAAATCTTAGAAGAAAACTTTCCAAATCTAGAGAGACATTCAAATATCCAGACCCAAGAAATGCAAAGGTCCCCTAATAGAATCAAACAAAGAAGATCTTCCCCAAGGCACATCGTAGCCAGACTAGCCAAATCTACAGACAAAGACAAAGTACTAAAATCGGCAAGAGAGAAACATCAGGTTACTTATGAAAGTTATCCAATCCGGCTAACCTCAGCCCGCTCATCAGAAACAATGCTAGCAAGGAAAGAATGGGAGAATATATTCAAAATGTTAAGTGAAAAACATTTTCAACCAAGAATACTATACCAGGCAAGATTATCTTTCATATGGAAAGAAAGGATAAAAACATTCTCAGATAAACAAGACCTGAAAGAATTTGCCAATAACAGACTCATTCTTCAAGAATTTCTGAAAGGAGAGCTCTACCAGGAAAACTAAAGACACATACAGAAATAAGAGAACAAAAGGCAACCAAGAAAATGACCAATTGACTGCTTGAGACAAGAAATATCAATAGTAACATTGAATGTTAACTTTCAGGATTTAAACGGAATGATTGGACCACAGTTACAGTGCATATTCAACAGAAGAGAGTTTGAGCACAAGACTGAACTGGCAAAATAGAATTTTTTACTTTTGAGTGAAACATTACTGATTTCTTTTTTTAAACTATGCTCTATTTTCCCAATTGAAACATTTTACTTTCTTCTGCGTTGTTGATAGGTTCAGCAATTTGTTAAAATATTTTTCTTGTTTGTTTCTTTAAATGGAAACATAAATGTTTCTTCCTACCTGACCCCTCTTGAATTGGAAATATTTCAGAATGTTCTTATTTTGTGGCAGAAGGGTTATTTGCATAAGTTCAATAAGGTTTGTTGCATTGATTCAGAAATTGGAAATATTCATTATTGGACAGGGCTTTGACTGGAATGTTATACCTGAAGATTAATCAGAAAACTATGGAACTAAGGTAGATCTCAAGTAAGCCAACAAAAGCTCTTAGAAAGATGAATTGGCACCATAAATAGTTGTGCCTGGCAGAGAGGATTAGAGAAGATATATGAAATAATTTATACCATAAAATAACCTGGACTTTTCCAGCCTAGCATTGTAATCAGTAGAGATTGCAAGAGAGCAACGACACCAGAGGTTTACCTTTTCTTTCTTTCTTTCTTTCTTTCTTTCTTTCTTTCTTTCTTTCTTTCTTTCTTTCTTTCTTTCTTTCTTTCTTCCTTCCTTCCTTCCTTCCTTCCTTCCTTCCTTCCTTCCTTCCTTCTTTCTTTCTTTCTTTCTTTCTTTCTTTCTCTTTTTTTTTTG
>NW_006203586.1:391027-395854 GCF_000334495.1 Tupaia belangeri chinensis | reverse complement strand
TTAAAAAACAAAAAAATGATAAGTGCTGGTGGGTTGTGGTGAAAGGGAAACTCTCTTAAACTACTGGTGGGAATGTAAATTGATTCATCCATGGTGAGAACTATTTGGAGATTCCTCAAAAATCTACAAATAGAACTACCATATGATCCAGCAATCCCACTCCTTGGTATCTATCCAAAGGACAGAAATATTCTTAATCAGAAAAGTGCTTGCTCATCTATATTTATTGTGGCATTATACACAACTGCTAAGACATGCTAACCTAAATGCCCACGAACGGATGAATGGATAGAAAAACTGGCACCTATACTCAATGGAATCTTATTCAGCCATAAAAATCAACAAAACCCTGGCTTTTGACAGGAAGTGGATGGATATGGAAGATTTACTGCTGAGTGAAATAAGGCAGGCTACAAAGGAGACACAGTCCCTTCTTTTACATTCTCCTCCAGGGATCTTGGGCATGCACTCACACAAGGCTGGAGTGAGTTTCACCAGTGATTAGCCACCAGGTCTGGGACTCCATGTGTGACATGTGTGGTGCATGTCCAAGATCCCAGGAAGAGAATGGAAGAGAAATGATTGTGGTGTGGCCATTCCCTATGGGTGGTGACTTCTTACTTTTCCCCTCACTGTCTCAGTCTCTCTCTCTTGAAAGCTCACAGGCCCTAAAGCAAAAAAAAAAAAAAAAAAAAGAAAGAAAGAAAGAGAGGCATTGCATGTTTCCACTTAATATATACCGAGTGTCTGCACTCTAACTGAAACTAATTGACTAAAGGATATAGAAACACAGTATATAGATGTAAATACCAGATATAGTGTGTGTGAATGAGGAGGGTCTGAGGGAGGACATTTAGAAGGAAAATAGGGAGGCAAAGTATTAATGGCACAAAGAAATGTGGTATTATCTGTTGAAGATATTTTGTAGTTTTATGAACTGTACTAGGGAGAAATGTTCACCTGTTGAAATATCCATTTTGTGAGCTAAATAATAATGTGATTTAATGTATAAAAGTAAATGAAGTGAAAAAAAAAAAGAAAGCAACCATGGATACCAGAGACAGTGTGGGAGGAGGGTGGGAGATGGCACAGGGTGAGAGATAGGGAATCAAGGATGGGAAAAAAAGCAAAATATACAGGGAACAAGAAATTGAAATTTATTTGTTGATGACAACACATGTACTTGATTGCGCCAATATACAGTGTATTCTGGATGGAAAAATCTCATTTTGTATGTTGTAATGATGTATAGTTAATTAATGTAAATAAATAAATTTAAATTTAAACAAACAAAAAAAGAACTATGGATTATGAGCAAAATTTTTTTGATTATGTAAAGTAAATGTTTGTGGAAAATGTAAAAATAAATAAATGGAAAAATGTATAAATAATAATAATAAATTTTTTTAAAAATTAATGTTGTAACTAAAAGCTGGCCTGATATTACTAAGAAGTTATAGATAAATTTTTTTAAAAATTAATTTTGTAACTAAAAGCTGGCCTGATATTACTAAGAAGTTATAGAAATTAGATGGTTAGAATGAAAAATCAATTGAAGAACTACTCAGGGAGGCCCAAAAGTTGTGTGTGAGGTGGGAAGAAAAGAAGCAGAAACAAAATGCAAAGATCATGGTATCAACATTAGAAAAAGCAGTTAGAATCTGGATTCAAACCCTCATCATTGGGGACAAAAGGACCCTAGATTCCAGTCAAGGGATCAAGCAGCCCACATGGATAAAAATCCCAGAGTCAAGAGGTGGCGTGGTGGCTAAGATGCCAGACTCTCACAGGGCTGACTGTGCTTCAAGTCCCAGAACTGGCAGCTTGATTTCTCACTTTCTCTCTTTTTTATCTCTCTCTCTGTCTCTCTCCCTCTCTGTGTCTCTCTCTGGTGAGTGCATATGCTCTATAGCAAATTTAAAAATAATAATAACAATAATAACAAAATTTAAATTTAATGAAAGATTAAATCTGAATTGAAAACTGTGGAGGGGTCATTTTTATATGTACCTGAGACAGTAATTAATCTCCTAGGATAAGACTTAATCATGAAACTTGGGCAAGGACTGATGATAAAGGAGGGACAAATTATAGTAATGGCCCCTCTAAAAGAGAAAGGAGGGAAAAACTGACCCTCTCATATAGGTCAAAGAGGGTAACAAAGGGGGACTAAAAATAACACCAATAGATATAAATTAAAGCAACCAGGTGAGATAATCTGTAGAAGACAGTATTCCATTCCCATTGAGATCAAGAAGGGCCTCTAGCCAGTAAGTGAGGGCTTCATTAAATATGACTAGCTAGAACTTTGTATGTTACTATAAAATATCCCCATCTATGCATTAAGGAAGTTGGGTACGTCCTATAGGCTAGTACAAGACTTGTGGGTTATCAACCAAATTGTCCAAGCCCAGCATCTCGTGGTCCCTAATCGTTACACCCTTCTAAGTAAAATTCCTTATGAGCACGAATGGTTTAGTGTGGTAGACTTAAAGGATGCAGTCTGGACATACCCTCTAGATCCTGAGAATCAAGACCTCTTTGACTTCGAATGGGAAAATCTCACAAATGGAAAAAAACAACAGTACCACTGGACAGTACTGTCACAGGGATTCACTGAGGCTCTGAACTTATTTGGTCATATCTTAGAGACAACCCTAGAAGAATTTCAACTCATCGTGGGCACCCAGTTGTTAAAACATGTGGATGATTTGCTCATTTCTGTGGAAGAAAAAAAATAAGATATCAGAGGCCACAATTAGTTTACCTACTTTCTAGACGCAAAGGAGGCTATGAATCTCTAGAAATAAGTTACAGTTTGTAGAAAAAGAAGTTAAATATTTAAGACACTTGATTAGTAGGGGCAAATAGAGAATAAACCCAAAAAGAATAACTGGCATAATAAATTTAACCCTGCCAAAAATTAAAAGGGAACTCAAAAGTTTGGACTCACAGGCTATTGCCAGCTATGGATTGAGACTTACATCCAGAAAACAAAAAGCCTATTCTTAAAGCTGTTAAAAGAGCCTGACTCCTTGCAGGGGTCTCTCAAGGAGAGATACAAGCTTGAAAGACCTAAAGCAGGCCCTTGTTGCAGCTCCTGTCTTGGCTGTTCCATCTCTGGATAAGCCATATCATTTGTTTTTTAACAGTAGACCAAGGTATAGCCCTTGGGGTATTAACCCAAACTTGGGGAGGGAAAAAGCAGTCTGTTGCTTTTGTTTCAAATTTTCTCAACCCTGTCTCCCACAGATAGCCAGACTGTGTTCAAACAATAGCAGTCATAACCCTATTGGTAGAAGAGAGTAGAAAACTAACCTTTTGAGAAGCCCTAATAGTTAGTACTTCCCATCAAGTGAGAGCCATACTCAGCCAAAAGGCAGAAAGATGGCTCACTGATTCCTGGATTCTGAAATAGGAGGTTACATTATTAGAGAAAGATCTTGACAACAGAATTGCCTAGATATTATTGATTACTAGGTTAAGGTCAGGACATAATTGAGGGAAGTCCCATTACATGATGGAATTAGACTTGTTTGTAGATGGGTCATCCTGGGTGATAGGAGAGAAAGGCATAATGGCTATGCAATCATTGATGGGAATCAGCAGTCTACATCTGAAAAAGGCAGATTACCCAATGGTTGGTTTGCACAAACCTATGGATTATATGCTTTCAACCAGGCCATAAAGCTCCTTGCAAACCAAGAAGGCATGATTTACACTGATTCCAAGTATGCCTATGGGCTATTACATACCTTTGGAAAGATCTGGAGAGAAAGGGGCCCATTAATAGTAGAAGCAAAGAGATAATACATGGGGAATTAATTAAAGAGGTCTTAAAAAGTCTCCTGCTTCCTTTTGAGATGGCCATAGTATATGTGAATGGACATCAAAAAGGGAGTACCTTACAAGCTATAGGAAATAATATGGCAGATGAAGCAGCAAAAAGGGCAGCTTTAAAAGAAATCAAGTTTTTAAGGCTCATCCCCAATATCCCTGAGCTGATATCAAGTCTTCAATTTACAGAGGAATAAAGGGAAAGCTTGAACAAACTAGGGCCCATCCAAAACAAGAATGAACAGTGTTTCCTCCGCAATGAGTGAGAAATCCTCAGAAGACCTATAATGAGAGAATGAATGACTATACTACATAAGGGAAGTCACTGGGGTCCACAAGCTTTGTGATACCCTACTGAAAACCTGTGGATGCATAGGTATCTACCTCATTGCTAAGCAAATCTATAGAAGATGTGTAACTTACCAAAGAATTTTTTTAAAAAAGTGATTCAAGGGAACCAGCAGTTAGTGTAATGGCTATGTCGCTGGACTCGCATGTAGTCGATCGCAGTTCGCGTCCTGGACCCGGTGGCTTAAAACTCACGCCGAGCGCATGTGCGTGCGTGCCCAAGATCCCGAGAGGAGAATGGAGGAGAAGGGATTGCGGCATGGCCATCCCCCCTGGGGGGTGATTTCTCGCTTTCTGTCTCTCTGTCTCTCTCTCTCTCTGTCTGACGAGTGCACGTGTGGTGTCCTATCCCTGTTAGGGCGCCAGGTGTCCTGACCCGGGGGGACAGCCAAACAGGTTTCCTGAGTGAAGGGGTGAGAGCCTGGACAAGCGGCGTAGTGTTACAACATGGAGACGACAGTGTCGTCCGTTTATTGTGGGCAGCACGGTACAGCACAGAGACGACGCAGTGTCACAGCTCTTAAGGGTCACGTCATCTACTGTGAGCAGCACAGAGATGACGCGGTGTCACAGCTCTTCAGGGTCGTCCAGAGACGATGTAGTGTTACAGCTCTTCAGGGTCTCCCAGGTCGTCTGGAGATG
>NW_006203586.1:372349-390925 GCF_000334495.1 Tupaia belangeri chinensis | reverse complement strand
TTGCTTTTGGACCAATCATGAGGTGCCAGATATGCAAATTTGAGGGATTCTAGTGGCCAATCAGAGCAAAGTTTTGAAGATCAGGTTTTTTGAAGGGAACCAATCATGGCAATTGTTTGCTCTCTGAGAAACCTCGGCAGACTCGCTCGTGTGCAGCCTCCCACAGCGCCCTATAGCGAAAAACTCTCAAAAAAAAAAAAAAAGTGATTCAAAAACCAATACCAGAAGGGAGACTTCCAGGATTAAGATCATTCCAGAGTATCCAGGTGGACTTCACAAAAATGCCTAAAACAGGAAAACTGCTAGACCTCTAGTAGGTGTGTGGAAGCCTTCCTGCTCATAGTGGCTATGGTAAGATCCATTATCAAGGTAGTTCTAGAACAGATTGTACCCAGATTTGGTTTAGTGGAAAATTTAGACTCAGATAATGGGAGTCATTTCACCCCTCAGATGCTACAGAGAATAATGAGAAACTTACAGATTAAATGGGATTTTCATACTCCTTGATAGCCCTGAGATGCATTGTGTGTCCCCAATCAGTATATACTGTATGTCTTCACTCTTTAGCAGAACTGAAAGACTGGAAGGTATAAAATTGTGGAGAGCAATTATGGATACTAGAGACAGTGTGGGAGGAGGGAGGGAATTGGGAGCTGGTGAGAGAGAGAAAATCAAGGGGAAAAAGAAAGAAGTAAAACATTTAAGGGACACATAAATGGAAAATTATCTGTTGATGATAATGCATATGGTAATAATATCTTTGACTGGACTAATATACAGTGTATTCATGATGGAAAAATTCATTTGTATGCTATAGTGATATACAGTGATTGAATGTAAAATATAATAGTAAATACATATTTTTTAAAAAAAGAGTTTCACTCTGGTGTGGGGAAAGCAAAGATTGCTTCAGCAACTGCAACTCAGGATACCACCCACTGAAATCAATGAAGTTTCTGCAGAACCTCCAAGACAGAATTAATAAAGGCCAAGATTCTCATATGACCCAGTTTCTAAGAGTTCAAAAAGTTAACTGGGTACAAAAGATTTTCTCAGCACCAATGCCACACGTACAAAATTCAGAAGTAAATAACACAAAGAAGCAACCTGACCAGTCCAATAAGTGGAACATTCTGCAGAAAAATTATCCTGGTACCTTCTGCAAATTATTATCATTAAAAAAGATGAAATTTGTGCCAGACTAAAGAAGACTTAAGGGATATAAGAATCAGATGGAATGTATGGTCTAGATTGGGTACTGATTTGGATGAAAAAAATGGTAAGGGGCATGTTTAGATCATTTGAGGAAATACAAGTAGCTGAATATTAGATGAGTTGAAATTTTACTGAAATACCAAAACAAATGTTGATGCACTGAAAAATAGAAGGCTGAGGAGCAGTGTATGTAGTATAAATCTGGTAATAAAATAAAAACATGCATAGATCTACAACACCACACACATTCTGTAGGTTATGCAATAAGGTCTTACAGTACTGATCCAGAGATCAGTGGTAGAAATTTTAATTGCTTACTTACGTTTTTTTTCCAAGATATCTTTTATAAATTTTTTTTACATTCAAGCATTAGATATATACAAAATTAATTTTCCCAGCATGAATACACTCTAAATTAGTCTAGTCAAAGATATTACCATACACATTATCATCAACAGATAATTTTCTATTTATGTGTCTCTTAAATATTTTGCTTCTTCCTTTTCCCCCTTGATTCCCTCCCTATCACCCTCCTCCATTTCCCACCCTCCTCCCACACTGTCTCTAGCACCAACAGTTGCTCTTCATGATTTTATACTCTCCAATCTTTAAATTCTGCCATAGAGTGAAAACATGCAGTATATATTGGGTGGGGACATACAATGCTTCTCTTTCATAGTATGGTTTGCTTCTCTTAGCAGTGAATCTTCCATATTCACTATCAAATGCTAGGGTCTATTTTTAATGGCTGAATAGTATTCCATAGTGTATACATGCCACACTCTTCCATCCATTCATCTGTTCCTGAACATTTGGGTTGGTTCCATGTCTTAGCAATTGTGAATAATGCCACAATTAACATGGATGTGCACATGTTTTTCTGACTGACAGTATTCCTATCTTTTAGATATATACCCAGGAGTGGAATTGCTGGATCATATGGTAGTTCTATTTGTAGGTCTTTGATGAGCCTCCATATTGTTCTCCACAGTGGCTATGCTAATTTACATTCCCAGTAACAACGCAGGACAGGTCCCTTTTCACCACAACCTTGCCAGCACTTATCATTCTTTATTTCTTTAATCTTAGCTATTCTGACTGTGGTTTGGTGGTATCTCATTTTGGTTTTGATTTGCATCTCTCTCATGATAAGGGATATTGAGTATTTTTTCATATGTTTTCTGGATGTTTGTATATCTTCCTTAGAGAGTTGCCTGTTCTGATCATTCATCCATCTTTTAATTGGGTTGATTTGTGGGGGAGGTAGGTAAGCTGCTTGAGCTCCCTATATATTCTGGCTGTCAGTCTGAGGCATAGTTTGAAAATATATTCTCCCATTCTGAGGGTTGTCGATTCACTCTAATTATTGTTTTTTGTTGTTGTTGTGCAGAAGCTTTTAAATCTGATGTAATCCCATTTGTCTATTTCAGGGATTATTGCCTGTGCTTTGAGGGTCTTAATTAAGCAGGCTTTGCCTATTCTGATGTCTCCAAGAGTTTCTACTGTTATCCACCAGTAGTTTTATAGTTTGAGATATTAGATTTAAATCTTTGATGTACTTTGAGTTGATTTTTGTTAATAGTGAGACCAGTTTCATCTTTCTGCAGGTGGATATCCAGTTTTTCCAGCGCTATTTACTAAAGAGATTTTCTTTTCTCCTCTGGATCATCTAGTACCCCTTGTCAAAAATCAGTTTTACTGTATGTTTTGTGGTCTATTTCTGGGGTCTCTATTCTGTTCCATTGGCCCACCTGCATGTTTTGGTGCCAATACCATGCTGTTTTGATGATCACAGCTTTGTAATATATTATTGGGTCAGGGAGTGAGATGCCTCATAACCACTCTTCTTGTGTAGTATAGCTTTGGCAATATGGGCTCTTTCATGAAGTCAGACAAATTCTATGATTTTTTTCTTCTAAATCTGTAAAGATTATCCTTTGTTATTTGATTGGGATTGAATTAACATTTTAGATTTTGGGTAGGATTAACATTTTTATTATAATAATTATTTCAATCCAGGAACATGGAATGTCCTTCTACTTTTTTCTATCATTTCAATTTCTTGTTTAAACTTTTTATGATTTTTTCTGTAGACGTTTTTGACTTCTTTGGTTAGGTTTATTCCTAGGTGTCTTATTTCTTTCTTGGCTATTGTAAATGAAAATGTTTCATTCATTCTACCTCAGTATGTTCACTGATGGTGTACAGAATTATATAGTTTTTTTATGTTGATTTTTCTCTTGCCACTTTACTGTATTCATTTATCACTTCCATTAGTTTTATTGTGCATTCTTTTGGGGTTTCTATGTATATAATTATGTCATCTGCAAATAGAGATAAGTAATCTTTCTCTTTACCTTTTATTTTAGTCTTTTGTCTGATTTCATTGACTAGCACTTTTAGTACTATGTTAAAAAGGAGTGGAGAAAGTGGGCATCATGTCTTGTTCCAGTTTTCAGCTTTTCCCCATTCACTATGATGTTAGTCATGGGTTTTATATATACAGCTTTTATTGTGTTGAGAAAAGTCCCTTCTATGCCAATTTTTCTGAGAAGGGATGTTGTATTTTATCAAATTCTTTTTCTACATCAATTGATATGATCATATGATTTTTAACTTTCCTTCTATTGATTTAATGTAATACATTTATGGATTTGCAAATGTTGAACCGCCATTTAATCCCTAGAATAAAGCAAACCTGATCATAGTGTACATGTCCATGCATGTTCAAGATCCCGAGAGGAGAGGATCTCCAGCTTCGCGCAGTTTGGAATAGGTATGAGTGATTTCAGTGACGAACTGACAAAGCCTGAGACAGAGGATGACCAGGTGGAACCGTCTGTGTGCTCTTTGGCACAGGAATGCATTTTCCTTGGCTTCAAAAGCATATAGAAAACATGGCTACTGGAGGGGAAAAGGAGAAGGATTTTGTTCAGACCACAAGTGCTTGCTTAAGTTTTATCCAAGAAGCTCTGCTGAAGCACCAGTGGCAGCAAACTGCAGAATACATGTACAGCTATTTTCAGACTTTGGAAGACTCAGACAGCTGTAAAAAGCAGGCTGCACCTGAGATTATTTGGAAACTTGGAAGTGAAATTCTATTTTATCATCCCAAAAGCAGTGTAGAGACTTTCAATACCTTTGCTGATAGGATGAAAAATATTGGCGTTCTGAATTATTTAAAGATCTCCTTACAGCATACTCTATATCTTCTGCATCATGGAATGCTTGAGGATGCAAAAAGAAATCTAAGTCAGGCGGAGACATGGAGATACGGTGAAAAGTCATCATCCCAGGAAATATTAATCAATCTTATTCAGGCCTATAAAGGGCTTTTGCTGTATTATAGTTGGTCTAAAAAAAAGTTGGAATTGTTAAAACTCAATGAAGATGATTACGCTTATAGCACAGCAACACAAAATATGTTCAATCACAGCTGGAAAACATCTGTTAATCTGGGGCGTTGATTCAAATTCCTGGTGTTTGGGATCCTTTTGTGAAGAGTTACATAGAGATGCTGGAATTCTATGGGGATCAAGATGGTGCCCGAGAAGTACTCACCAATTAGGCGTATGATGAGAGGTTTCCATCCAATCCAAATGCCCATGTCTACTTATACAGCTCTCTGAAGAGACAGAAGGCACCAAGAGCGAAACTGCTAAGTGTGCTTAAGATTTTGTATCAGATTGTACCATCTCATAAACTGACGTTAGAATTTCATACATTACTTAGAAAATCAGAGAAAGAAGAACACCATAAGCTTGGGTTGGAGGTACTATTTGGAGTCTTAGATTTTGCTGGATGCACTAAGAATATAACTGCTTGGAAATATTTGGCAAAATATTTGAGACAGATCTTAATGGGAGACCATCGAGCATGGGTTCAAGAAGAGTGGAACTCCAGGAAAAACTGGTGGCCCAGCTTTCATTTCAGTTACTTTTGGGCAAAAAGTGATTGGAAAGAAGATACAATTTTGGCATGTGAGAAAGCTTTTGTAGCTGGAATACTGTTAAGAAAAGGTTGTAAATATTTTCAGTATATTTTAAAAGACGATCATCAAGTCTTAAAGAAGAAAATTAAGCAGATGAAGAAATTAGTAAAAAACATACAGTATTATAAATCCAGGACTCTGATACTGAATTTTAGTCATTTAGAGGTGGCTACTAAGTTGTCTGTTTCTTCTTGCATTTCATTAAGTGTAGTTATAATAAATACTCTGAATTGTCTTCCTGACATTTCAGTGATTTCCTTTCTTTTTCCATCGTTGGAGATGAGTTCGTGTGTTACCTTGTGTAGGGGAGGATTTCCTGGATTTCTTACATTTCTTGAGGCTCTACTGTGATTTTTGATCATCCAGTGGTATACTCACATCTTGCTTCTTCTTTAGAGAAGATGTCTCTAGTTGTGTGTATCTTTGCATCCCCTTGATTTGAATTAGCTACATGCCATTTTCCCTCTTTTCTCTGTGGCAGTGTGGTATCCTCAGTGGGAGTTTTGGGTTCAGACTTACAAATGAGAGTGTGGAAGAGAACTCTTCCATAGCCTCACAGTGCTTAGATGTTTGGCTCCTATTGGGCTGCTATGTGGAAAGGGGTTGACTGAGAGGTTAAGAGTGTAGGGATGATATCCAAAACTGCACACCACACAGAGTGCTGCATATGACACAAAATAGACCCTGATTCATACCCTAACTGGGCAGAGGGCTTGGATGTAAAGCTGTCTGCTTTCTCTCTGACCCTCCAGAGTTGGTCTTTACTCTGTACTCCTTGGGAGAGAGGGTAAACTGGAATTAGCACAAGAAATAAAGCTCCACACACCTTTCATTCAAATTGAAGAATGGAGAGCTGGTCTCAAGGGGTGAATGGGCCCTGACTCATACCCTAACTAGGCTCAAAAACAGTTTTTAAATTACTTGTCAGCATATCGGGACCAGCAGTTAGCGTAATGGCTATGTCGCTGGATTCCCACATAGTCGACCACGGTTCACATCCCGGACCCGGTGGCTTAAAACTCACGCCGGGCACATGGGCGTGCCTGCCCAAGAGCCCGAGAGGAGAATGGAGGAGAAGGGACTGTGGTGTGGCCAATCCCCCTGGGGGGTGATTTCTCGCATTCTGTCTCTCTGTCTCTCTCTCTGTCTGTCTGGCAAGTGCACGCGCCCTATAGCGAAAAATCTCTCCAAAAAAAAATTACTTGTCAATATATAGAAATTGGTAGTTTATATTAAAAAACAGATTATATGGCTTCCCTGGAAAAATCGAATGATTCTGGTCATGTAGGTGCACATTTCTGTATGACAAAATCAATTGGATAGAGCACCCACTGCTTCTTTAGAAAGGGGTGTAGTTCCTACCTAGGTTTTTGTGCAACCTGCTTAGTCCCTGCCTACATTTAAGTTCCTGATCTCTGGATTAAATTGACCATAGGGGTGTAGATACTCTATTCCACGACATGTTAGAAGAAAACCAAGAGAATCATTCAAACATCCAGACCCAATAAATACAAAGAACCCCAAATAGAATGAACCCAAGAAGATCCTCTTTACAGCATATAATAGCCAGATTGATCAAAATCACAAAGACAAGATTCTAAAAATGGCAAGAGAGAAACATCGAGTTGCTTACAAAGGTTATGCTATTAGGCTAACATCAGACCCCTCAATGGAAACAATGCAAGAAAAGAAAGAATGTGAAGATATATTCAAAGTGTCAAAAGAAAAAAAATATTTGAACCGAGAATACTATACCTGGCAAGATTATCCTTCAAATGGGAAGAAAAGATAAAAAAAAAAAATTCTCAAATAAACAAAATAGGAAAGAATTTACCAACACTAAACCAGCTCTTCAAGAAGTATTGAAGGGAGTACTATATCAGGAAAACTAAAGAAAGACAGACAAAAATAAGGACAGAAAAGAAAAAAAAAACACCAAGAACATGGCTAACAAAATGGCAGGGACAAGTCTGAAAATAATAATTATATAGAATGTTTTCATTTTTAAAAGAGATATTTTATTTAATTTTATTTATAATTATTCTCATTTTTCAGTTTGCTGCAGGGCATATGAGACAGAAACAGACACAGAGAGAAAGAGAGAGAGGAAAGTGAGAAAGCAAGGCACCAGGTCCAGCCCTCACACCATAGTCAGTCATGAAAGAGTCCAGCACCTTAACCACCATGCAACCTACTGGCCCCAACATTGAATGTTAATGGTTTAAATTCTCCAATCAAGAGAAACAGACTGGCTGCATGGATTAAAAAATGGAAACCCTCTATTGACTGCCTACAAGAAATGCACCTCATGGATAAAGAATACATAGACTAAAAGTGAAAGACAGAAAAAAAGGTATTTCATGAAAATGAAAAACAAACAAACAAACAAAAGGCTGGAGTAATGATACTGATTTCAGGCAAAATAAGCTTTAAGACAAAAACTGTAAGAAGAGATAAAGAAGGACATTATATAGTACTAAAAGGAATAATTCATTAAGATATAACATTTATAAATATCTATGCACTCAACTCAGGAGCACCCAAATACATGAAAAGAAGACTGCTAAATCTAAAAGGAGAGGTAGACTGCAACACACTAATCACTGAGAATCTCAGCACCCTACTATCTCCTTTCGACAGATCATCTAAACAAAGAATAAGCAAAGAGATACAAGATCTAAACAATACCATAAATCAAATGGACTTGACAGACATCTATAGACCTACATAACAACCACAAAATATAAATTTTTCTCATGTCCACATGGAACCCCTTTAAAGATTAACCACATGATAGGGCACAAAACAAGCCTTTAAAGATTCAAAGACATACAATCTATATCCAGCATCTTCTCTGACCATGATGGAATTAAACTTGATATTAACTTTAGAAAGAACCTTAAAAATACAAAAACATATGAAAACTGAGCAACCTACTCCTAAATTACTTCACAACCGCTAAAGAAATTAAGACTGAAATCAAAAGATTCATTGAAACCAATGATAATTAGTACACAAGTTTCCATAACCTATGAGGCACAGAAAAAGCAGTAATAAGAGGGGAGATTATTGTAATTAATGTGCATAAGAAAAAGAAGGAAAGGTAGCAAATAGACAACCTACCAATATTATTCAAGGAACTGTAATAACAATAACAACAACAAGTGCCAAGAGGAAAGAAATAATAAGAACTTGAGCAGAAATAAATGCAATAGAGAATAAAAGAACACTACAATACAGAAAATAAGTGAAACCAAAAGCTATTTTTTTGAGAAGTTAAATAAAATTGAACACCATTCACTAGACTAATTAAGAAGAAAGGACCCAGATAAATAAAATGAGACAAAGACATAATGAAAAAGGAAAACTACAGACCAATATCTCTGATAAATATAGATGCAAAAATTCTCAACAAGACGTTAGCAAATTGTATCCAACAACACATTAAAAAGATTATACATCATGACCAGGTAGGCTTTATTCCAGAGAAGGAAGGATGGTTCAACACATGCAAAACCGTAAATGCAATATACCATATTAAGAGAAAGAAAGATAAAAATTACATTATCATATCAATCAATACAGAAATAGTATTTGATAAAATACAGCTTCCTTCATGATTAAGACAGCAAAATCAAAATAGAAGGGACATTTCTCAACACAATCAAAGGCATATATGAAAAACCCATAGCTAACATCATACTGAAGGGAAAAGTCAAAAGTTTTTCCACTAAAAACTGGTCCAAGACAGCTGGTACGCAGGGATGATTGTCAGCTGATGCGGCACAGCAGTCATCTTGTGGTTACCAGGAATGGTGTTGTGGGGGTCTGCAGTCATGAAGTTTATATAACTTGAGAAAAGCATGCTGCTGCTTCTTTAGAGCAAATGTGATGAGCAGTCCCTCGTACCAGAGCTAATGTGCAGACAGCTTTACACATGAGGATCTAGGAATAAGCCACACCAATCTTTCTCTTGTTTTCCTCAACTTATCATATCTTCCAAATATAATTCCACAGTCCTCCACATGTTTTCAAGAGCAAAGACAATGAATACATCTCTGGGATTGGTGTCAACAGAAAAGAAAAAAAAAACACCAAGAACATGGCTAACAAAATGGCAGGGACAAGTCTGAAAATAATAATTATATAGAATGTTTTCATTTTTAAAAGAGATATTTTATTTAATTTTATTTATAATTATTCTCATTTTTCAGTTTGCTGCAGGGCATATGAGACAGAAACAGACACAGAGAGAAAGAGAGAGAGGAAAGTGAGAAAGCAAGGCACCAGGTCCAGCCCTCACACCATAGTCAGTCATGAAAGAGTCCAGCACCTTAACCACCATGCAACCTACTGGCCCCAACATTGAATGTTAATGGTTTAAATTCTCCAATCAAGAGAAACAGACTGGCTGCATGGATTAAAAAATGGAAACCCTCTATTGACTGCCTACAAGAAATGCACCTCATGGATAAAGAATACATAGACTAAAAGTGAAAGACAGAAAAAAAGGTATTTCATGAAAATGAAAAACAAACAAACAAACAAAAGGCTGGAGTAATGATACTGATTTCAGGCAAAATAAGCTTTAAGACAAAAACTGTAAGAAGAGATAAAGAAGGACATTATATAGTACTAAAAGGAATAATTCATTAAGATATAACATTTATAAATATCTATGCACTCAACTCAGGAGCACCCAAATACATGAAAAGAAGACTGCTAAATCTAAAAGGAGAGGTAGACTGCAACACACTAATCACTGAGAATCTCAGCACCCTACTATCTCCTTTCGACAGATCATCTAAACAAAGAATAAGCAAAGAGATACAAGATCTAAACAATACCATAAATCAAATGGACTTGACAGACATCTATAGACCTACATAACAACCACAAAATATAAATTTTTCTCATGTCCACATGGAACCCCTTTAAAGATTAACCACATGATAGGGCACAAAACAAGCCTTTAAAGATTCAAAGACATACAATCTATATCCAGCATCTTCTCTGACCATGATGGAATTAAACTTGATATTAACTTTAGAAAGAACCTTAAAAATACAAAAACATATGAAAACTGAGCAACCTACTCCTAAATTACTTCACAACCGCTAAAGAAATTAAGACTGAAATCAAAAGATTCATTGAAACCAATGATAATTAGTACACAAGTTTCCATAACCTATGAGGCACAGAAAAAGCAGTAATAAGAGGGAAGATTATTGTAATTAATGTGCATAAGAAAAAGAAGGAAAGGTAGCAAATAGACAACCTACCAATATTATTCAAGGAACTGTAATAACAATAACAACAACAAGTGCCAAGAGGAAAGAAATAATAAGAACTTGAGCAGAAATAAATGCAATAGAGAATAAAAGAACACTACAATACAGAAAATAAGTGAAACCAAAAGCTATTTTTTTGAGAAGTTAAATAAAATTGAACACCATTCACTAGACTAATTAAGAAGAAAGGACCCAGATAAATAAAATGAGACAAAGACATAATGAAAAAGGAAAACTACAGACCAATATCTCTGATAAATATAGATGCAAAAATTCTCAACAAGACGTTAGCAAATTGTATCCAACAACACATTAAAAAGATTATACATCATGACCAGGTAGGCTTTATTCCAGAGAAGGAAGGATGGTTCAACACATGCAAAACCGTAAATGCAATATACCATATTAAGAGAAAGAAAGATAAAAATTACATTATCATATCAATCAATACAGAAATAGTATTTGATAAAATACAGCTTCCTTCATGATTAAGACAGCAAAATCAAAATAGAAGGGACATTTCTCAACACAATCAAAGGCATATATGAAAAACCCATAGCTAACATCATACTGAAGGGAAAAGTCAAAAGTTTTTCCACTAAAAACTGGTCCAAGACAGCTGGTACGCAGGGATGATTGTCAGCTGATGCGGCACAGCAGTCATCTTGTGGTTACCAGGAATGGTGTTGTGGGGGTCTGCAGTCATGAAGTTTATATAACTTGAGAAAAGCATGCTGCTGCTTCTTTAGAGCAAATGTGATGAGCAGTCCCTCGTACCAGAGCTAATGTGCAGACAGCTTTACACATGAGGATCTAGGAATAAGCCACACCAATCTTTCTCTTGTTTTCCTCAACTTATCATATCTTCCAAATATAATTCCACAGTCCTCCACATGTTTTCAAGAGCAAAGACAATGAATACATCTCTGGGATTGGTGTCATTTGAGGATGTGGCAGTGGTCTTCACCTGGGAAGAGTGGCAAGATCTGAATGATGCTCAAAAGACCCTATACAGGGATGTGATGCTGGAAACCTACAGCATCCTGGTGTCCTTGTATGTCCAGAAAGTAGATGAACTGATTGAAAGAAGCCAACAAAATCAAGGCAGATGTTTGCATCAAGTTGTAATCACCAACATTAACATGTCAACAAACAAGACAACTGAATTAAGAAATACAGTTAATTTGAAATCTGACCATATTTCAAAACTAATTATTCCTGAAGAGTTTAATATATGTGAAAAAACTCTTCTCTGTAGTGATTCTGATGAGATGTATGCTGGTGAAAAACCTGATGCCTCTTCAATAACTGGATTTAAAAAAAAAAAAAACTGGTCCAAGACAAGGCTGTCCACTTTCTCTACTCCTTTTCAATATAGTACAGGAAGACCTAACCAATGCAATCAGGCAAGAGAATAAAATGATAAGCATTCAAATAGGAAAAGAAGAAGTGAAATTACCTCTATTTGCAGATGGCATGATTATACACATAGAAAACCCAAAATAATCTGGGAAAAAAAAAAACCTCTTGGAAGTGATAAATGAATACAGTAAAGTGGCAGGATGCAAAATCAGCGTGCAAAAATTTATAGTATTTCTATACACAAACAAAGAGTAGAATTGTAGAAAGCAATTCAAATTACAATAACCAGAAAAAGTATAAGATACCTAGGAATAAGCATAATTAAAGACATCAAAGACTTCTACAAGGAAAATTATGAGAAATTTTAAAAAGAAGTTGTAAATGACACAAGGAAGTGGAAATACATGCCATGTTCCTGGTTCAGAAGAATTAATATAATCAAAATGTCAATTCTACCCAAATTAGTCTACATATTTAATGAAATCCCAAATTGCCAGAGATATCCATCACAGATTTAGAAAAAAAAAATCATAGCATTTGTCTGGAATCATAAAAGACCCTGTATTAAAAAGCAATACTGCCCAAGAAGGGTGATGAAGGAGGCAGTTCACTCCCTGATGCCATAATATATTACAAAATTGTGATAATAAAAACAACATGGTACTGGTACAAAAACAGTCATGTACACCAATAGACCAGAACAAAGACCCCAGAAATAGACCACAAAATATACAGCCAAGTGAATTTCAACAAAGGGCACCAGACAATCCAGTGGGGAAAAGAAAATCTCTTTAGTTAATGGTGCTGGGAAAACTGCGTATCCGTCTGCAGAAAGATGAAACTGGGACCCCTAGCTCTCACTATTAACACAAATAAACTCATAATGAATAAAATATTTAAACCTAAGACAACAAAATATAAAACTACTGGTGGAAAATATGGGAGAACTCTTAGAGATATTGGAGTAGGCAAAGACTTCTTAATTAAGACCCCCAAAGCACAGGCAATAATCCCCCAAAATAGACAAGCGCGATTACATTGGGTTCAAAAGTTTCTGCATGGGGCTGGCAAACGGTGTGGTGGTTAAAGTCTCTGGACTCCCACATGGCCAACTGTGGTTCAAGTCCCGGACCTGGTGGCTTCCTCTCTCTCTCTCTCTCTCTCTCATCAAGTTTAAAAATAATAATAATAAATGAAGTTAAATGAAAAGTCCTTAAAAAAGAAAGCTTCTGCATTGCAAAAAGAAACAATGATTAGGGTGACTTGGCAGCCCTCAGAATGAGAGAATATATTTGCAAACTATGCCACAGATAAGGGACTGACAGCCAAAATACACAGGGAGTCAAGCAGTTTACCAGAAAAAAAAAATTCAACCCAATTCAAAGATGGGGAAGTCAGCTGAACAGACAACTCTTTAAGAAAGGCATACAGACAGCCTAAAATCATATTTTTAAAATGCTCAACATCCTTATCATAAGGGAGATGCAAATCTAAACCACAATGAGATATCACTTAACCCTAATCAGAAAGTCTAATATTAAAAGAAAAAAAAAAAACAATGAGGGACAAGCATATGGTGTAAATGGTTATGTCACTGGACTCCCACATTGTCAAATGCAGTTCAAGTCCTGAACTTGGTGGCTTAAAGTTCAAGCCAGGTGCATGTGCATGTGTGCTCAAAATCCCAAGAGGAGAAAGGAGGAGAAGGGATTGTGGTGTAGCTATTCCCCCTGGGGGGTGATTTCTCACTTTCTGTCTCTCCGTCTCTCCCTGTAACTCTGGCAAGCACACACAGTCTATAGCAACAGTCTCTCTAAAAAGAAAAAGAAAGAAAGAAGGAAGGAAGGAAAGACAATAAGTGCTGGTAAAGCTGTGGAGAGAAAGGGACTGTCCTACACTATTGGTGGGAATGTTAAATTAGTACAACCACTTTGGAAAACAATTTGGAGACTTCTCAAAGACCTATAAATAGAACTACCATATGATCCAGCAATTCCACTCCTGAGGATCTACTCAAAGGATAGGAATACACTCAGTCAAAGTGTACTTGCAAATCCATATTAACTGTGGCATTATTCACAATTGCTAAGACATGGAACCAACCCAAATGTCCAGGAAAAGAAGAATGGATTGAAAAAGTGTGGTACATATACACTACGGAATACTACTCAACCATAAGAAATAATGAGACCCCGGCATTTGATACAAAGTAGACAAATATGTAAGATTTACTGCTAAGCAAAGCAAGCCAAATTACAAGAGAAAGGCATGGTGTGTCCCCCCTCGATATATACCACATGTCTGCAATCTATGGCAGAAACTGAAAGATTGAAAGGTTTGTAAAGACATGGAGAACAACTATGGATACAAGAAATAGTGTGGGAGGAGAGGAATAGGGGGGAAAGGGGAAGAAAGAAGCAAAATATTTGAGGAACACAAAAAATAGAAAATTATCTGTTGATGATAGTGTGTGTGATAATATCTTTGACTGAACTAATATTCACTGTATTCATGGTGGGACGATTCATTTAGTATAGTGTAATGTTACACAGTGATTGATTGTAAAAAAGAAATAATAAAAAAAGAAATTGTAAGGATAAAAAATGAAGTTGTGTATTAACTTACCAGACATAGCAGGTTTTTTTAAAAAAGAATTATTTTATTTTCACTTTATTTACTATTATTTTCCAATTTGACCAGAGAGAGAAGGAAAGTGAGAAAGCAAGCCACCAGGTCTGGAACTTGAACCATGGTTGGCCATGTGGGAGTCCAACACCTATAACCACCACACCACCTGCTAGCCTCTAGCAAGTGTCATTCTAATTCTAGCATCATGTTTTGGGTTTTCATTTATCTATGTATTTGTCTATTTTTATGTTTAGTTATTAATTCATGAGAGAGAGAGAGAGAGAAGAACCCTCAACAGAGTCTCACACCACTAGCACCCTACCCCCATCCTCGTCCTTCCAGCCAGGTAGAACCACACTGTGCGCACACACACACACACACACACACACACACACACACACATAATCCTGGTATGTGCAGGTCAACCCAGAAACCAATCCCTGATCTTCCATATGGCCTCCAGTATTTCAGAATGTTATATTGTTGTGCTACTTGTATATTTTTGCAAATTAATATATAGTACATTTGTTTTTATAAATATATGGTTACAAGAAGTTTAACATTTATATAGATTAGTGTAATCACCACCACAATCAGGATACAAAACAGTTCCATTGCCCCCAAAACACTTCATCAAGCTATTGCTTTAAGTCACATAGCCCACTCCTAACACCTAATCTGTTCTCACCACTATTGTTTTCTCTTTTGAAAAATGTCAAGATCCGTTCTTGTGGAGGGCCTTGCCATTTGACTGGTCACTTGTGGCTGGAGGATGTGCAACAGAGAGGATGTGCGGCTCATCCCTGCCCCCACTCACCTTTGAATTCTCAGGTGTGTTGCTTGGGACTTTAAGACCTTTTGCCCCTCCCTGCTCCATTCAGACATCTGTGGCTGTACAGGGAGACAGAGATGCAAAGGGACTGTGGCTTACCCCCTGTCAAGCATCTCTGAATTCTAAGATTTCAGTGTTTTCTGAAGTACAATCCCTTCTCTGTTCCTGAATTAAAGCTCAGCAGCTCAGTCTTAGGCACACCTGTTCTCTAAGCTTTAAGACAAAAAAAAAATGTAAGAAGAGACAAAGAAGGGCATTATATACTAGTAAAAGGGCTAATTCACCAAGAAGACATAATGCTTATAAATATCTATGCACCCAGCTTTTCTCTTGTTAATCTCTTCTTCCCTCACCTAAGACAGAAAGCCTCCAGGGTTCTCCACCTCTGCCTCTGTGGGCCTCTGGGTTCAGCTTCAGGGCTGTGAAGCACTTCACCCAGCCAGGGCTCCCTTCCAGTACTAGTCAGGACAGAAAGCCTCCAGAGCTCTCCACCTCTGCCTCTGTTGGGCCTCTGGGTTCAGCTTCAGGGCTGTGAAGCACCCCATTCAGCCAGGGATCCCCCCTCCCCCCCCAGCAGACCCCAGTGCTAGTCAAGACAGAAAGCTTCCACCTCTGCCTCTGTTGGACTTCTGGCAGTTTTCCATTTTTAACCCAATTCCATTTTCTGTGACTTGATTTTTTATTTTTTTTTCCCTCTTTTTCTTGTACCACTTTTCTTCTTCTTTCTTTGCTTTTTCTTTCTCTATTTCCTACTCTTTCTCTTTTACCTTATCCCCCTATTTCACTGCTGAGCCCCTACCCACTGCCTAGAGATGACTAGGTTGTTGAACTTGTTGAATTTTAGAGAATTCTTTGTACCTCACTTTAGCGGTTGCAAAAATAGTGAAATTCCCCTTCCTAAATCTGATTGCAAAATCCCTCCTGTTTTTTCCACACTGGAGAACAGAGTAAAAGGGAGAAAAAAAAACCACCAAATTATTTCACAGTAAGGAAAAAACACGAGCTCACAGTCACATAATCCTTCTCCAACAAGTTAGGCAGAATTTAATACATTACCAAATGGCTAAAATTCAGAGAAGATCCTCAAGGATGAGAGAATCAAGTAATAACATCTCCAGCAAGGGAACACTGTAACTTGTCTCCACATAGGGAAATATTAGAGGATATTACCAAAATGTCAGGAACAGAATTTAGAATATTTATGGTAACAAAGTTCTATGAGATGCAAGAGAAAAGAGACATTGAGCTCCAAGAGATGAGGAAGTCCTTCCACGATATGAAAGAAGAATTGGACAGACAGCCATTGCAGTATATTGAGTTCCATAGAGACAGCACCGGGGCAAGTGAGAGCAGGAGAGGCACTGGGTGACTCTGCACCTCATGGAGGAAAGATAACTAAACATGGGCAAAGGAGAGCCTAAGAAGCCAAGAGGCAAAATGTCATCATGCACATTCTTTGTGCAAACTTCCCAGGAGAAGCACAAGAAGAAGCACCCAGATGCTTCAGTCAACTTCTCAGAGTTTTGTAAGAAGTGCTCAGAGAGGTGGAAGACCATGTCTGCTAAAGAGAAAGAAAAGTTTGACAATATGGCAAAGACAGACAAGGTCCATTATGAAAGAGAAATGAAAACCTATATCCCTCCTAAAGGAGAAACAAAAAAGAAGTTTAAGAATCCCAAGGTACCCAAGATGCCTCCTTTGTCCTTTATTTTTTGTTCTGTTCTGAATATCACCCAAAAATCAAAGGAGAACATCCTGGCCTATCCATTGATGATGTTGCAAAGAAACTGGGAGAGATGTGGAATAACACTGCTGCAGATTATTAACAGTCTTATGAAAAGAAGGCTGCTAAGCTAAAGGAAAAATACAAAAAGGATATTGCTGCATATCAAGCTAAAGGAAAGCCTGATGCAGCAAAAAAGGGAGTTGTCGGGAACCAGCAGTTAGCGTAATGGCTATGTTGCTGGACTCCCACGTAGTCGACCGTGGTTCGCATCCCGGACCCAATGGCTTAAAACTCATGCCAGGTGCGTGTGCATGCCCAAGATCCTGAGAGGAGAGTGGAGGAGTGGACCATCCCCCCTGGGGAGTGATTTCTTGCTTTCTGTCTCTATGTCTCTCTCTGTCTGTCTGGAGAGCACACGCGCCCTATAGCGAAAATCTCTCAAAAGAAAAAAAAAGGGAGTTGTCAAAGCTGAAAAGAGCAAGAAAAAGGAGAAGGAGGAAGACCAGGAAGATGAGGAAGAAGAGGAAATGAAGATGATGAAGATGAAGAAGAAGATGATGATGAATTAGTTGGTTCTAGTGCATTTTTTGTTCCTTGTCTATAAAGCATTTAAGCCCCCTGTACACAACTCACTCCTTTTAAAGAAAAAAATTGAAATTTAAGGTTATGTAGGATTTGTTTTTAAACTGTACAGTGTCCCTTTTTTGTATAGTTAACACACTACCAAATGCATCTTTAGATAGCCTTGTCTCCCTCAAAAGTATTAAAAATAGGTTAGACCATGCAGAAGATAGAATTTCCAAAGTAGAAGACAAAACTTCTAACCTAGAAAAAATTATCAAAAATACTCCAAAAACAGCTAAGAAAACTGAGCATAATATACGAGAAATACTGGATACGATGAAACACCCAAATACCTGAATAACTGGTATCCCAGAAGGTGAAGAATCTAATAAGGGCATGGATAATCTATTCCACAAAATCCTGAAATAAAACTTTCAAGTCTAGAAAGGCATTCAAACATCCAGAGGCAAGAAGTACAAAGAACCACCAGTAAAATCAATCCAACAAGATCCTCTCCATGGCACATTATAGCTAGATTGATCAAAATGACAAAGACAAGATGCTAAAATTGGCAAGAGAGAAATGTCAAATCACCTACAAAGGCTATCCCATCAAGCTAACACCAGGCCTCTCATTGGATACAATGCAGGCAAGGAAAGAATGGGAAAAACATACTCAAAGTGTTAAATGAAAAACAATTTCAACCAAGAATACTTTTCCTGGCAAGATTATCCTTCATATGGGAAAAGAAAATAAAAATGTTCTCAGATAAACAAAACCTGATAGAATTTACCAACTCCATACCAGCTCTTCAAGAAATTCTAAATCAGGGAACCAGCAGTTAGCGTAATGGCTATGTCGCTGGACTCCCACGTAGTCAACCGCGGTTCGCGTTCCGGACCCGGTGGCTTAAAACTCACACTGGGCGCGTGTGCGTGCGTGCCCAAGATCCCGAGAGGAGAATGGA
>NW_006203586.1:363513-372236 GCF_000334495.1 Tupaia belangeri chinensis | reverse complement strand
AAAAAAAAAAAAAAAAAAAGAAATTCTAAATCAAAAAATTAAAAAAAAAAAAAACGAAATTCTGAAAAGAGCTATACCAAGAAAACTAGATAGACAGACAACTGCAAGAGAATGAAAAACAACCATGAATATGGCCAACTTAATGTTAGGGACAAGTCTGGAAATATTGATAATAACACTGAATGTTAATGGATTAAATTCTCTTATCAAGAGGCACAGACTGGCTGACTGGATTAAAAATCAGAAACCTTCCATCTGCTGCCTACAAGAAACCCAGCTCATGGATAAAGACATACATAGACTAAAGTGAAGGGCTGGAAAAAGTTATTTCATGCAAATGAGAACCAGAAAAGAGCGGGAGTCACTATACTGAATTCGGAAAAAAAATAGACTTTAAGACAAAAACCATAAGAAGAGACAAAGAAGAACTTTATATAGTAGTAAAAGGGCTAATTCACCAAGAAGATATAATGCTTTTAAATACCTATGCACTGAACTTAGGAGCACCCAAATATGTAAAGGAAAGACTATGAAATCTAAAAGGAGAGATAGACTGTAACACAATAATTGTTGAAGATCAACAATTATCTCCTTTAGGCAGGTCAATGAGACAAAAATTAAGCAATGAGATCCAGGACCTAAATGATACCATAAATCAGATGGACTTGATAGACAACTATAGAACTTTCCACCACCCCCCCAAAAAAAACACACAAAATATAAAATTTTCTCAGCTCTGCATGGTACTTTCTTGAAGATTGACCACATGATAGGGCACAAAACCAGCCTTTACAGATTCAAAGGCATAGAATCAATATCCATCACCTTCTCCAACCATGATAGAATCAAACTTGATCTTAATCTCAAGAAAAAGACAGAAAATACACAAATACATGGAAACTAAATAACCTACTTCGGAATGACTTCATGACTAATGAAGAGATTATGACTGAAATAAAAAGATTCATGGAAACAAATGATAATGAGTACACAAGTTTCCATAATTTATGGGGCATGATAAAAACAGTCATAATAGGGAAGTTCATAGCAATTAGTGCACACAAGAAAAAGATGGAAAGGTGGCAAAAGGACAACCTAACATCATGCCTCAGGGAAGTGAAAAAAGAACCAAAAAAAAAATCCAAAAAAATGCCAGAAGAAAAGAAATAATAAAGATTCAAGCAGAAATAAAAGAAATAAAAAATAATGAATTATACAGAAAATAAATCAAAGCGAAAACTGGTTCTTTGAAAAGATAAAGATTGACATGCCATTAGCTAGCCTAATTAAGAAGAGAGAAAGAAACTAGATACATCAAATTTGCAAAGAATCAGGCAACATTAGAACAGACATAATGAAATACAAAATATCATTAGAGGATTCTATGAGCGACTATATGCCAAGAAACAATAAAATATGTATATGATGGACAAATTCCTCAACACATAAAATCTACCAAGATTGCCTCAGAAAAATATAGAAAGCCTGAATAGACCTATAACATGCAATGAAATTGAATCAGTAATAAATAATCTCCCAACTAAGAAAAGTCCAGGTCCCGATGGCTTCACTGCTGAATTTT
Organism: Tupaia belangeri chinensis; assembly: GCF_000334495.1. NCBI lineage: Eukaryota > Metazoa > Chordata > Mammalia > Scandentia > Tupaiidae > Tupaia > Tupaia belangeri. Next base: position 370,654 of record NW_006203586.1, on the reverse strand, counting down.
ACAAAACTTTTAAGGAAGATGTAACCCCCATTCTACTCACACTGTTGCTAGAGATCCAAAAGGAAAGAACCCTTCCAAATTCATTCTATGAAGCCTCCATTACCCTCATTCCCAAAACGGATAAGGATACGACACAAAATGAAAACTACAGACCTATATCTCTGATAAATATCGATGTAAAAATGCTCAACAAGATACTTGCTAACCATATTCAACAGCATATAAAAAAGGTTATTCATCATGAGCAGGTAGGCTTTATTCCAGGGATGCAAGGGTGATTCAACATACACAACACCATAAATGTAATACACCATATTAACAGAAAGAAAGTTTTTTTAAATTTATTATCATTATTATTTTCCAGTTTTGATTAGAGATGGACAGAGAGAAAGAGAGGAAGTGAGAAAGCAAGCCACCAGGTCCGAGACTTGAACCATGGTCAGCCATGTGGGAGTCCAGTGCCTTTAACCACCATACCACTTGCCGGCCCCAAGAAAGATTAAAAAAAAAACAACATATGATCATTTCAATTGATGCGGGAAAAAGTATTTGACAAAATACAACATCCTGTGATGATTAAGACAGTAAAATTGGCATAGAAGGATTATTTCTCAGCAAAATAAAAACCATTTATGAAAAATCTATAGCTAACATTACACTGGACGACACTTAGGAATAAAACTAAACAAGGAAGTCAAAGAACTCTATAAGGAAAACTATGCAAACCTTAAAAAGGAAATGAAACAGGACACAAAAAAGTTGAAGGACATCCCATATTCCTGGATTGGCAGAATTAATATAATCAAAATGACAATCCTACCCAAATTAATCTACATAATTGATGCAATCCTTATAAAATTACAAGGGACATTCTTCATAGATCTAGAAAATACAATCACAGAATTTGTCTGGAATCATAAAAGACCCCACATTGCTAAAACTATTCTGCACAAAAAGAGTGGAGTAGAGGGCATCTCACTTCCTGATCCCAAAATACTTTACAAAACTCTGATCATCAAAACAGCATGGAATTGGGGAATCATCAGTTAGCACAATGGCTATGTCGCTGGACTCCCACGCAGTCGACCGCGGTTCAAGTCCTGGACCTGGTGGCTTAAACTCACGCCAGGCGCATGTGTGTGCGTGCCCAAGATCCCAAGAAGAGAATGGAGGAGAAGGGATTGTGGTGTGGCCAGCCCCCCTGGGGGGTGATTTCTCGCTTTCTATTTCTCTGTCTCTCTCTGTCTTTCTGGCGAGCGCACGTACCCTCTAGCGAAAACTTCTAAAAAACAAAAAACAGCATGGAATTGGCACAAAAACAGACATGAGGACCAATGGAACAGAGTAGAAACCTCAGAAATAAACCCCCAAACGTACAGCCAATTCATCTTTGACAAAGGGTACCAGCCAATCTAGTGGGAAAAGGAAAACCTCGTTAGCAAATGGTGCTGGAAAAATTGGGTATCCACCTGCAGAAAGATATATATGAACCCCTATCTGTCATCATTAACAAAAATCAACTCAAAGTGTATCAAAGATCTAAACCTAAGACCACAAACTATAAAACTACTGATGGAAAACACTAGAGAAACTCTGGGAGACATTGGGGTAGGCGAAGACTTCTTAAGCAAGACCCCCAAAACACAGACAATAATCCCCAAAACAGACAGGTGGGATTACATCAGAGTAAGAAGTTTCCGCACGGCAAAAGACATTGTAATTAGTGTGAATTGACAACCCTCAGACTGGGAGAGAACTTTTGTTAACTGTGCCTCAGATAAGAGACTGATAACCGGAATACACAGAGAACTCACGTAGCTTACCCGGAAGAAAAAGATTAACCCAATTAAAAGATGGGAAAATGAGCTGAACAACTATTTAAGGAAGACATACGAAAAGACAAAAAGCATATGAAGAAATGCTCAACATGCTTCATCATAAGGGAGATGCAGATTAAAGCCACAATGAGATATCACCTAGCCCCAGTCAGAATGGCAAAGATTAAAAAAAGAAAATGATAAGTGGTGGAGGGGATGTGGTGAAAGGGAACCCTCCTACACTATTGGTTGGAATGTAAATTGGTCCAATCACTGTGGAGAACAATATAGAGGTTCCTTAAAGACCTTCAAATAGAACTACCACATGATCCAGCAATTCCACTCCTAGGTATCTACCCAAAGGACAGGAGAACACTCAGTCGAAAAAGTGCTTGCACATCTATATTCATTGCAGCCTTATTCATGATTGCTAAGACATGAAACTAACCCAAATGTCGACAAACAGATGAAAGGATTGAAAAAGTGTGGCACATATACTCCATCGACTCTGCCATAAAAAAAAGACCTTGGTATTTGATAGAAAGTGGACGAATATGGAAGATTTGTTGATGAGTGAATCAAGTCAGGCTAAGAAAGAGAGACATTGTATGTCCCCACTTAACATATTCCAAGTGTCTCTGCACTCTATGGTAGAGACAGAAAGACTGGAGAACATACAAGCATTAAAAAATGTTAGGAACACTAGAGACAAAGTGTAAACAGTGTGGGAGAGGAAGAGTGGAGGAAAGGAAATTTGGGGAAAAAAAAGAGAGGTTAAGACATATGTGGGACACAAATATGGTTTATTATTTGTTGATGAGTACATGTATAGTATTCTTAACTATGCTGGGCTGAGGTGTATATCATGCTGGGTAAAGTCTCAAACTAAACAATCTACTTCTGAATAACTTCTCAACTACAGAAGAAATTAAGTCTGAAATCATAAGATGTATGTAAACAAATGATAATGAGTACTTGCGTTTCTGTAATCTATGGGACACCACAAAAGCAGTCTTAAGAGGGAAATGCATAGTCATTAGTGTGCATAAGCAAAAGATTGAAAGGTGGTAAATACAGCCTAACATCGTGCCTCAGGGGATTGGAAACAAAAACAATAACAAAAAATAATGCCAGGAGAAAAGAAATAAAGATCTCAGCAGAAATAAATGAAACAGAAAGTAAATGAACTATACAGAAAATAAATGAAAGCAAAACCTGGTTCTTTGAAAAGATTAACAAGATATTGACATACCATTAGCTAGACTGACTAGAAAGAAGAAAGAAACCAAATAAATCAAATACAGAATCAAATGGCAATATTACAACAGACACAATAGAAATAGAAGACATAATTAGAAGATACTATGAGTGACTATATGCCAACAAAAAAGAGAACGTGAAGATGGACAAATTCCTGGATGCATATAAACTACCAAGATTGAATTAAGAAGACATAGAAAGTCTGAATAGACCTATCATAACAAGCCATGAGATTGAATCAGTAATACATAACTTCCCAACAAAGAAAATCCCAGGTCTTGGGACCAGCAGTTGGTGTAATGACTATGTCGCTGAATTACCATGTAGTCAACTGTGGTTCGAGTCCCAGACCAGGTGGCTTAAACTCACGCTGGGCATGTGTGTGTGGATGCCCAAGATCCTGAGAGGAGAATGGAGGAGAAAGAATTGCAGCATGACCATCTCCCCTGGGGGGTGATTTCTCACTTTCTGTCTCTCTGTCTCTCTCTGTCTGTCTGGCGAGTGCACGTGCCCGATAGCAAAAACCTCTCAAAAAATAAAAAAGAAAGAAAGAAAAAAAGAAAGACAGAAAAGAAAAGTCCAGGTCTTGATGACTTCACCTCTGAATTCTGAAAAACTTTTAAGGCAAGAGCTAACCCCCATTCTACTTAAATTATTTCGAAAGATCCAAAAGGAAGTAAACCTCCCAAATTCATTTTATGAAGCCTCTACCATCCTCATTCCCAAAGCAGATAAAGACATGAAAAAAAGGAAAATAACAAACCAATATCTCTGAAAAACATAGATACAAAAATTACCAACAAGATACTTGCAAATCAAATCCAACAACATATAAAAAAGATGATATATCATGACCAGGTAGGCTTTCTTCCAGGCAAGCAAGGGTGTTTCAACATACACTAGACCAAAAACATAATACGCCATATTAACAGAAAGAAAAATAAAAACCATATGATCATATCGATCAATGCAGAGAAGCATACCTTCAACAAACGTACCTTCATAACTAAGATTATTAGGAAGATTGGTGTAGAAGGGTCATTTCTCAACACAGTGAAAGTCCTATATGAAAAACCTATGGCTAACATTATACAGAATGGGGAAAAGTTTAAAGCATTTCCACTAAAAACTGGTATTAGACAAGGCTGCCCACTCCTTTTCAGTATAGTGCTGGAAGTCCTCGCCAATGCAATCAGAAAAGAGAATAATATAAAAGGCATTCAAATAGGCAACAAAGAGTTGAAAATATCTATTTCCAGATGACATGATGATATACTTAGAAGACCCAATGGTTTCCATGAAAAACACCTCTGGAAGTAATAAATGAATACAGTGAAGTGGCAAAATCAACATCCAAAAATCTATAGCATTTGTATATATGAACAACAAGTTGACCAAAGTAGAACTGAAGAAAGGAATCCCTTTTGCCATAGCAACAAAATGTATAAGCTACCTAGGGATAAACCTAGCTAAGGAAGTCAAAGACCTCTACAAAGAAAACTATGAAAATCTTTAAAAAGATATTGAAAATGACAAAAAAGTGAAAGGACATCCCATGTTCCTGAATTGGAAGAATTAATATAATCAAAATGGCAATTCTACCCAAGTTAATCTAAATCTTTAATGCAATTCCAATCAAATTACCAGAACATTCTTCACAGATCTAGAAAAGACAATCATAGAATTTGTCTGGAATCATAAATGACTTTGTATTGCCAAAGTAATCCTGCACAAAAAGAGTGGAGTGGGTGGCATCTCATTCCTTGACCCCAAAATGTACTATAGAGTTGTGATAATCAAAACAGCATGGTATTGGTACAAAAAAAAAAAAAAGACAGGTAGACCAATGGAATAGACTAGAAAATCCAGAAATGAACCCCAAAACTTACAGCTAACTTATTTTCAACAAAGAATACCAGTCAATTTAGTGAGAAAAAGAGGTTTCCTCTTTAGCAGATGGTGCTGGGAAAATTGGGTATCCACACGCAGAAAGATAAAACTGAATCCCCATCTTTCACAATTAACAAAAATCAACTCAAAATGGATCAAAGAACTGAACTTAAGACCTAAAAGTGTAAAACTACTGGTAGAAAACACTGGAGAAATTCTGGGAGACATTGGGGTAGGTAGGCAAAGACTTCTTAAATAAGATTCCCAAAGCACAGGCAATAATCCCCAAAATAGACAAGTGTGATTATATTGGATTAAGAAGTTTCTGCACAGAAAAGGACACAGTAATTAGTGTGAATAGATAACCCTTAGAATGGGAGAATATTATTGTAAACTATGCCTCAGATAAGGGACTGACAACCAGAATACACAGGGAACTTAAGGAGCTTACCCAGAAAAAAAAAATGATTAGCCCAATTAAAATATGGGAAAATGAACTAAACAAAAAACTCTCTAAGGAAGACACACAAATAGCCAAAAAGCATATGAGGAAATGCTCATATGGATGCTCAACATCCCTCATCATAAGGGAGATGTAGATTAAAACCACAATGAGATACCACCTAACCGCTGTCAGAATGGCAAAGATTAAAAATACAAAAAGAGGGACTAGCAGTTAGCATAATGGTTATGTCACTGAACTCCCATGTAGTCGACCAAGGTTCGAGTCCTGGACCCGGTGACTTAAACTCACACAGGATGCGTGTGCGTGTGTGCCCAAGATCCCGAGAGGAGAATGGAGGAGAAGGGATTGAGGCATTGCTATCCCCCCTGAGGGTGATTTCTCGCTTTCCGTCTCTCTGTCTCTCTCTGTCTTTCTGGCAAGCGCACACACCCTATAGCAAAAACTTCTCCAAAAAAAGAAAAACAGAAATATCCTTAGTCTTGGTAGGGTTGTGGTGAAACGGGAACTCTCCTACACTGTTGATGGCAATGTAAATTGGTCCAGCCATTGTGGAAAACAATATGGAGGTTCCTCAAAGACCTACAAATAGAACTACCATATGATCCACCAATTCCACTTCTGGATATCTATAAAAAGAACAGTAGAATGCTCTCAGAAAAGCACTTGCACATTAATGTTTATTGCAGCATTATTCCTATGCCATGGAACCAACCCAAATGTCCATAAGTAGATGAAAGGATTGAAAAAGTGTGGCACATATACTCTATGAAATATTATTCAGCCAAGAAAAAACAAACAGGCATTTGATAGAAAGTGACTGAATATGGAAGATTTATTGCTTAGTGAAGCAAGCCAGTCTATGAAAGAGAGATATTGTATGTCTCCACTTACTATAAACCGATTGTCCACACTGTATAGTAAAGAATAAAACATTGGAGGACATAAAAACATTGAAAATAGTTAGGGACACTGGAGACAGTTTAGAAGGAGGGTGGGAAAAGGGAAGAGTACAGGGAAATAAATCAGGGAGAAAAAAACAGAGAGAGACAAGACATTTGTGGGACACTTCAATGGTTTATTGCCTGTTGATAATGTGTATAGTATTCTAAACTGGACTTGTCTGAGGTGTATTTCATGTTAGGTAAATTCTCTTTATAAGTCAAATAATGTATAGCAATTGAATATTTTTAAAATATTTTTAAATGAAATAATATAAGAGAAAAAAGAAAAATATCAAGCAGTATTTAAACATTTTTCACTCAGCATAATGCCTTTGAGATTCATGCAAGTCTAAGCATATTCAGTCTTTTTTTTCTTTCATTTATTTATTTTTACATTTTTCACAAATATTTACTTTACATAGCAAAAAATTTTAGCTCTTACTCCATAATTCTTGACAGTTTACAATTTTCAAAATTTCAAAATACTGAATTTTAAAGATAATGTTCAAAATATGTCTTATAATTTTGTATAATTTTATAACTCTATAGCAGCAGAAGCAGTATGGTTTAAAATATAATATATATATTATATATTAATAATATATATATATTATATTTTAGAGTGCAGACACTTGGTATATATTAAGTGGGGACATACAATGCCTCTCCTTCATAGCATGGCTTGCTTCACTCAGCAGTAAGTCTTCCATATTCATCCACTTCCTGTCAAAAGTCAGGGTTTTGTTGTTTTTTATGGATGAATAGTA
>NW_006203586.1:362070-363108 GCF_000334495.1 Tupaia belangeri chinensis | reverse complement strand
TCTGGCAAGCGCACACACCCTATAGCAAAAACTTCTCCAAAAAAAGAAAAACAGAAATATCCTTAGTCTTGGTAGGGTTGTGGTGAAACGGGAACTCTCCTACACTGTTGATGGCAATGTAAATTGGTCCAGCCATTGTGGAAAACAATATGGAGGTTCCTCAAAGACCTACAAATAGAACTACCATATGATCCACCAATTCCACTTCTGGATATCTATAAAAAGAACAGTAGAATGCTCTCAGAAAAGCACTTGCACATTAATGTTTATTGCAGCATTATTCCTATGCCATGGAACCAACCCAAATGTCCATAAGTAGATGAAAGGATTGAAAAAGTGTGGCACATATACTCTATGAAATATTATTCAGCCAAGAAAAAACAAACAGGCATTTGATAGAAAGTGACTGAATATGGAAGATTTATTGCTTAGTGAAGCAAGCCAGTCTATGAAAGAGAGATATTGTATGTCTCCACTTACTATAAACCGATTGTCCACACTGTATAGTAAAGAATAAAACATTGGAGGACATAAAAACATTGAAAATAGTTAGGGACACTGGAGACAGTTTAGAAGGAGGGTGGGAAAAGGGAAGAGTACAGGGAAATAAATCAGGGAGAAAAAAACAGAGAGAGACAAGACATTTGTGGGACACTTCAATGGTTTATTGCCTGTTGATAATGTGTATAGTATTCTAAACTGGACTTGTCTGAGGTGTATTTCATGTTAGGTAAATTCTCTTTATAAGTCAAATAATGTATAGCAATTGAATATTTTTAAAATATTTTTAAATGAAATAATATAAGAGAAAAAAGAAAAATATCAAGCAGTATGTAACCATTTTTCACTCAGCATAATGCCTTTGAGATTCATGCAAGTCTAAGCATATTCAGTCTTTTTTTTCTTTCATTTATTTATTTTTACATTTTTCACAAATATTTACTTTACATAGCAAAAAATTTTAGCTCTTACTCCATAATTCTTGACAGTTTACAATTTTCAAAATTTCAAAATACTGAATTTTAAAGATAATGTTCA
>NW_006203586.1:358923-360459 GCF_000334495.1 Tupaia belangeri chinensis | reverse complement strand
GTTTAGCTACAGTGCCCTTAGATCCATCTAGAAACACATTGAATGGATATTGAAGAGTGGAGAGAAAACAAAAAAGAAAATGAAAGAGAGAGAGAGAAACAATGACAAAGAAAGAGGGGAAAAAAAGACAAAAAAATTGTAATTATTGTTTTTCTTAAAACAACAACAACAAAAAAAAAGATTTAAAAACAAAAAAAAATAGAAAACCGTGCAGTGCGCTAGTTAGCAGGAACCATGAGGAGTCCTCTTCTGAAGGCCTCAACTCTCCTGCCTGGGCAGAAGGACCAGAGGGGATTATTAACAAAACAAAAGTTGGAGCTGGGAGCAAGAGAAAAACTTTACCTTTTAAAAAAACGTAAAAAGGAAAATTACCAAAAAATGAGAGGACAGAAGCAGAGAGAGACAAAGACAGAGGCACAGAGACAAATAGAAGGCCAGAGGGGCCCTACCACGCTAGCTTTGTTTGCTGGAGGCTGAATTATCGGTAGAAACTCTTCATTTTTCCTGTCCCCTGCAATGACTAGTTAGCAGGAGCCATGAGGAATCTTCTTCTGAAGGCCTCAACTCTCCTGCCATGCTAGCTTTGTTTGCTGGAGGCTGAATTATCGGTAGAAAATCTTCATTTTTCCTGTCCCCTGCAATGACTAGTTAGCAGGAACCATGAGGAACCCTCTTCTCCATATTCAGTCTTTTTATTGCTGAGTATTGTTCTGCTGAATTAATGTAGCATAGTTTATTTATTTACCTCTTGAGAGATATTTGGTTTAGTTGATTACGAATATAGCCTCTTATTTGTGTATTTATTGCATAGTCATTTATTTTCATTTTAATAGTAATTTTTATCAACATAAGAGTTGTTACAATATAATTTTTAAAATTTTTTTCTTTTAAATTTATTTTTTACATTAATTCACTATACATCATTACAACATACAAATAAATTTTCCATCCAAAATACACTGTATATTGGTTCAATCAAGCACATCAATATACATGTTATCAACAAATAATTTTCTGTTTCTTATGTCTTGTACACTTCGGGGTTTTTTTGTTTTTGTTTATTTTTTTGCCATCATTGATTCCATATCCGTCATCCTCTGCCATGTCCCACCCTCCTCCTACATTGTCTCTGGTATCCATGGTTGCTTTCAATGCCTTCCCCGCCCCATTTAATTGATTTGCTAATGAACTTAATTAGTCTAAATATTTCCAATAGCAAGCACAGCTGATATATACCTATACATGAACCCAAGTCTCACTTTAGGCATACACCTCAGTGAGTAGAATGAACATACTATAAAGTAGTACTTAGCTGGGGCTATATAGCTAACTAGAGTCATCAAATATGCATTTATTTTACTTTCAATAAGAACAGTTGAGAACCAGCAGTTAGCATAATGGCTGTGTCGCTGGACTCCCACGTAGTCGACCACGGTTCGCGTCCTGGACCCGGTGGCTTAGAACTCACGCCAGGAGCGTGTGCGTGCGTGCCCAAGATCCTGAGAGGAGAATGGAGGAGAAGGGATTGCGGCGTGA
>NW_006203586.1:356854-357490 GCF_000334495.1 Tupaia belangeri chinensis | reverse complement strand
TGATTCTTTTGTAAAGTGTGAAATTCCTCTTTTAGATCTTGCATGAATTTCCTCACCTCCTGGAACTCAACAACTTCTTTTTCCTTCCTCTTCAGCAGTTCACTGTCTCTCTTCTCTTCCATCTCTGTTAGCTTTGCCATTATGAATGTTCTGAATTCTTTATCAGATATTTCCATGATTTCCATTGAACTGTGTGTGGATGAAGAGGAGTTATCCTTTTCCCTTGGAGGAGAGGGATTTTCCTGATTTCCCATATTTCAGTGATTTCTAGTCATCTGGTTGATGGTTGGTTTCCTCCCAAACTTGGAAGTTGAATCTGAGCATCAAGGAGCATGCAGAAAAGGAAACAGAAAGAGAGAAACAACAGTAACAGCAGCCAAAAACAAACAAGAAACAGAAAAAGAGGAGAAAATAATGAAGAGAAAAACTTTTCAATAAAACTAAAAAACTTAATATTTTAAAAAATTTCAGTAGAACCCAAACATTAAAAAACTCAAACATTAATAAATTTTGCTGCACAAAATTCTAAAAAGCAAAAATTTTTAAAAAAGAGAGAAGACAGAGACAGAGGTAGAGAGAGACAAAATCAGGTACAGAGACAGGAGGGCTGAAGGGGGTCTTCCTACCACACGAGTT
>NW_006203586.1:349731-356689 GCF_000334495.1 Tupaia belangeri chinensis | reverse complement strand
TTCCCCAAAATGGCTAGATCGCAGGAGCCATGAAGCTGTGTGTCTTCAAGAAGGCCTGTTCCCTTTGCCTCTCCCGGGTTGGGAGGGGGAGAGGGAATTATTAACAAGATAAAAACTACAATATAATTTTTCAATACATAAATACACTGTGTGATGATTAAATCAGAGCAATTCGTATACCCATCCTATTTTTTTAAGAATTACTTTATTTAATTTTCTTTTAATTTTTTTAGAAGTTTTTGCTACAGGGTGCATGTGCTCGCCAGAGAGAGAGAGATACAGAGAGACAGAAAGTGAGAAATCACCACCTGTTGGGTTGGCTACACCACAATCCCTTCTCCTCATTCTCCTCTTGAGATCTTGGACACACGCACCTGGCATGAGTTTAAGCCACCGGGTCCAGGACTCGAACCTCAGTCAACTACATGGAAGTTCAGAGAGATAGCCATTCCGTGAACTGCTGGTCCCAATTTTCTTTTAATTTGACCAGAGAGGGGTACAGGGAGAAAGAGAGAGAGAAAGAGAAAGTGAGAAAGCAAGTCACCAGGTCCAACTCGAACTGTAGTTGGACATGTGGGAGTCCAGTACCCTTAACCATGATGCCACCTGCTGGCGCCATACCCATCCTTTAAACCATTGTAACACTATATATTGGGTCATCAGAAAAGTCATGATGTGGGGTCGACAAATGGTGTGGTGGTTAAGGGCACTGGACTCCCTCATGACTGACTGTGTTTTGAGTCCTGGACCTGGGGGTTTGCTTTCTCATTTTCCCTCTCTTGTTTTCACTCTCCTGCTCTGTCCCTCTCTGATCAAATTCAAATAAATAAATAAATAAATAAATAAATAAATAAATAAATAAATGCAGTTAAGTAAAATAATTTAAAAAAAAGAAAAGTCAAGACACATTTTTCTATGTTTTTATATGCAAAAATTTGTCATGACTTTTCTGATGACCCAATTGTTACAGTTGTTAACCACATTCTCCCTACTTTATTTTATAACAATAGACATTGTTCCTTCTATTGACAATTTTTGTTTTCATGAATCAACATCGCTCTGTTCCCTTATCCTCCATCCTTCCATGTTCAATAGTCATTCTACATTTTAAATAGAGCCTCTTTAAGTTTTTGTCTACAAGTTTTGTGTGTAAACATAAGATTTCATTTCTCTAGGACAAGTAAATACCTAGAATTGGATTGCTGGGTGATGCGGTAAATGCATGTTTAACCAGAAACTGCCTGTTTTCCAGATCGCTGTGCTATTTTACATTCCCAGTAGAAATATATGAGTTCCAGATGTTTCCCTATGTTTTCCTCTAGAACTGGTACAGTTTTATGATTTACATCCAGATCAATGATCCATTTTGAGTTAATTTCTGTATAAGGTGTAAGGTTTGAATCAAGATTTATGTGGATCTTCTTTTCTGTTCTCTGTTTCATTCAGTTCTGCTGGTCTATCTCTTATCCAATACCATGCTGTCTTGATTATTGTAGCTGTAGAGTATGTCTTAAAATCAGGTAGCATGACTCTTTTTGACTTTATTAATCTTTTCAAAATTGTTTAGGCAATTTTAGTTCCTTTGCATTTCCATATTAATTTTAGATCAACATGTATGTATCTACCAAAAAAAATATTACTGGAATTTTGCTAGGAATTGAATTAAGTCAATTTAGAGAGAACCAATATATTCAATATGTTGAATGTTCCAACTCATGAACAGAGTATGTCCCTCCATTTACTTAGGTCTTTGGAGATTTCTTTCATTGGCATTTAGTAGTTTGCAGCACAAAGTTCCTATAAATGTTTTGTTAGATTTTTCACCTGAACAATTCATTTTTTGGAGCTATTAGAAATAGCATTGTTAGGGCTAGCAGGTGGCATGGTGATTAAAGTGCTGAACTCCAACATGGCTGACTGCAGTTCAAGTCCTAGACTTGGCAGCTTTCTTTCTCAATTCTTCTTTCTCTCTCTCTCTCTCTCTGTCTCTCTCTGGTCAAATTAAAAATAATAATAATGATAATAAATAAAATTGAATCAATAATTAAAAAACAAATAGCATTGTTAATTTCTAGTATATAGAAATGTAATTGATTTCTTTTTTTATTTTAATTTTTTGAGAGGTTTTTGCTATAGGGCACGTGTGCTTGCCAGACAGACAGAGAGAGAGAGACAGAGAGACAGAAAGTGAGAAATCACCCCTCAGGTGGGATGGCCATGCCGCAATCCCTTCTCCTCCGTTCTCCTCTCGGGATCTTGGGCACACACGCACATGTGCCCAGTGTGAGTTTAAGCCACTGGGTCCAGGACTCGAACCATGGTCAATTACAGGGGAGTCCAGCGACGTAGCCATTACGCTAACTGCTGGTCCCAAGAAATGTAATTGATTTCTGTGTGTTGGCCCTTTACCCTATCACCTTATTAACTTTACCTACTAGTTCTTGATGTATATGTGTATGTATTACCTAGGATTTTTCTGTGTAGACAATAATGTCATCTGTGTACATGGATGGTTTTATTTTCCTCTTCCTTTTGAAGTGCCTAGAGTTAATTCACCTAAGTTGGACAAAATATGGGAGTGGGGAATAAGCAGAGTTGTTATAGGTCATCTATAAATTATTCGAATTGCTTAGGAGTCAAGGAGTCATATTTCATGCAGTGGGTGGTGGAAGTAGTTCAGAAAAAAACATTTAACAGACACAAGAATGGAAAGTTATCTATTGATAACTATTGTATATGGTACAACTATCTGTTGATCTCTATTGTACATGGTAATACCTTTGAATTGATTGACAAACTGCATGCATGCTTTGAAAACCATAGTGCACACTATAAAGATATACAATTATTAAGTGTAAATAATAAATCATAAAATAAAAATGATAAAAATATTATAGGCAGATGATGTAATCATGTACTGTGAAAAAAGATAAACAATAATAAAACTGTAAAAATAGTAAATATTACAAAATAGTAAGTAGTGTGTGCCAGGGATACATATTTGCATATGAACTAGTTATAAAAATCCTATGAGGTGTGGAGCTGGCAGGTGGCATGGTGGATAAGGTTGCTGGACTCCCACATGGTCAACTGCAGTTTGAGTCCCAGACCTGGTAGCTTGCTTCCTCACTTTATATCTCTTTCTCTCTCACTCTCACTTTCACTCTGTCTTCCCCTTGTCTAATTAAAATAAATAAATAAATTTAAATAAAATAATTATCTTTTAAAAATAGAAAGAGGCTCCCACAGCAGATGTGTATGAATGCTTACCCAAAAAATCCTAGGAGGAGAATGGAAGAGAAGGGATTGCAGCATGGCCTACCCCCTGGGAGGTGATTTCTCACTTTCGCTTATTGCTGTCTCTTTTCATTTCTTGGGAGAGCACACACACTCATGGCAAAAACCCTATATATAAAAAAAAAGATGTTCAACCGCACCAAAAATCAAATACATGAGAAGAAAAAGAATGACATATCACTCTGTAAGTATCAGGTTAGCAAAGAAGAAATTAGTGAATATACATGAATTTGACAAGGGTATGAAGGAAAAAATGACTTTTATAGTCTGGTCTATGAATATAAATTTGTATGGTTTCTTTTGGAGGGCAATCTGGCAATATCTATCTCATTGTAAAATGTTACACCCTTTGCATCAATTCCTTTTCTAATAGTTTATCTTATAGAAGTACATACACATGCAAGGATGTTCATTTCAGCACTCTCCATAATAACAAAAATTCAGTAACTATCCAAAGGAACATCCACCCTATGCAACTAATTAAAAAATAGGTAAATCTTTAAGTATTGATATGCTAAAACACCCATAATCTATTGTAATCTCATTCACTTATTTCTAAGTATCCTCAGGTGACTATCATAGAGTGACTACTACTTAGTAATAATAAAATGGACATGATTGTTTCAAACTTTTGTTGAACAGATACAATTATCACTGGCACTGTGCTAGGCGCTGGGGTACAAATATGAACAAAACAGCATGGTCTTGCCTTAAAGGAGCTTGTTGTCCAGTGAAGGGGTGTGTGTCATGTGTGGAAGGGAGAAACAGATGTTAGTCACACAGCTATCCAATTGTCTTGTGTGGCTAGGGAGGAAAATAGTAGAGTATCGTGAAAGTGTATTACAGAGTGCCATGACTCAGCCCTGGAGAGGAGTGGGGTGGGCAAGGAAAGCACCCCTGAAATAATGTTTGAATTGAAAAAAAAAATAGTGATGGGCCATCTACTTTGCATAAATTTCAGCTCCAGTTTAAAAGAATAAAGTAAATAAAGAATTTCAAGAATATATTAAGTCAATAGGGGCTGGAAGGTGGCATGGTGGTTAAAGCCCTAGACTCCCACATGGCCAACCACTTTTGGAGTCCAGGACCTGGTGGCTTGCTCTCTCACTTTCCCTCTCTCTCTCTGGTCAAATTAAAAGTAATAATAATAATAATTAATTAATTAATTTAAAAAATAACATATTAAATCACTAAAGCAATTGTAAAACATGCACGTGTATGTGTGTATATATATATAATTATAAATAATTATTTCCCTTGTTTTTTCCTTAAAAATTATATTATAATTCATAAATATGTAAATGTATAGATAGAAAAAGATCTAGAAAACTATACGCCATACCTTTAATAGTGTTAACTCAGAACTGGCAGGTGGTGTAGTGATTAAAGGTGCTGGACTCCTACATGGCTGACCATGGTTTGAGTCCTGGAACTGCTGGCTTGCCTTCTCACTTTCTCTCTCTCTCTATGGTCAAATTAAAATAATAATAATGATGATGATATAAATAAAGTTAAATAATTTTTAAAAAGTTGTTAACTCTTTTTGAATAACTTATGAATTTTTTTCTGACATTCTATATTCAGAAAAAAACAAAGATTTATGTATGTGTGTAGATATACATGTAAAATACATATATATTATATATATTTACAGTACATATGTGTGTATATATATGTAAATATACATATATACTTATATATACAGGAGTAATATTAAACAAACTAGTATTCAAGAAAAAAAACCTTAAATACATTTAAGAGAGAGATTTGTAAAAGATAAAAACTCCCAATATTATATTCTATCATAAACATACTACCAAACAATATTCCATTAAATATATAAAGAAAATAGGAGTGCCCTATATGGTTTGTTTTCTTTTTAAAATGCCTATGTAGGCTCAGCCTCTGAAATGCTGAGCTTGAAGCCACATGATCAATCAAAGTTTCAGAACCCTAGGTTGGTAAAAACATCCAGGTTCATGTACCTAGAATCCTGATGAGTTGCAGGGCTGGGGAGAAGGGATTATGGTGTAATCAGACCTTGCTGAAAGTGTTTTCCTCTTTCTTGCTCTTATTTCCTCTCTCTCTCTCTCTCTCTCTCTCTCTCTCTCATGTGTGCACTCTCCATCATGAATAAAATAAATTTTAAGAAGAAAATACCTATGCATCTGTTGCAAAGATTGATCAAGTACCAAGTCACGAAAGCACAATACATTTCCTGAAGAAACATAACAGTAGAAATCACAACAGTAGAAATCATGAAAGTCACAAAAACAGCCAAAAAAGAAAAAGACTTGAGTCACCTCAAAAATAAAATAACACTTCTAAATACTTCAAGGTCAGTTAAAAAAACTCAAAACTAAAATGATCAACTAGAAATTAATGCTAAAGGTCAGACTGGGCACTACACTCCCACATGACAGACTGGAGTTCGAGTCTCAGACCTGGCAGCGAGTTCTCTCTCTCAGATTTTTGCTATAAGGTGTGTGTGGTTGCCCAAAAGACAGAGACAGAAGGTGAGAAATCAACCTCCAGGGAGAACAACCATGCTGCAATCCCTTTTCCTCCATTCTCCTCTCAGGATTTTGGGCATGCACACACAAGTGCCCAGTGTGAATTTTAAGCTGCTGGGTCTGGGACTTGAATCATGGTCGACTATGTGGGAGTCCAGCAAGGTAAACATTATGCCATCTGCTGGTCCCCAAAAATAGTTTTTTTTTTTTAAAAAAAAGAAGTTAATGGGACCAGCAGTTAGTGTAATGGCTATGCCGCTGGACTCCCACATAGTTGACTGCGGTTCAAGTCCCGGACCTGGTGGCTTAAAACTCACGCCAGGCGCATGTGCATGTGTGCCCAAGATCCCGAGAAGACAATGGAGGAGAAGGGACTGTGGCATGGCCATACCCCCTGGGGGTGATTTCTCACTTTCTATCTCTCTGTCTTTCTCTGTCTGTCTGGCGAGCGGACATGCCCTATAGCAAAAACCTCTCCAAAAAAAGAAAAAGAAAAAAAAATTAAAAAGAAGTTAATGCCAATTAGAGCACTACATATTAAGGTCAAACAGAGAACACAAAATTATAACCCTAAATATTTTGAGAATTAAATAACACAGACTGAAAATTTAATGTAAACTAAACATTTAATGTAAGCCATTACCGCTAAAAAAAGAAATTGAAAATGACGCACAAAAAAATGTAAGGACATCCCATGTTCGTGGATTAGAAGAATTAATATAATCAAAATGGCAATTCTACCCAAATTAATCTACATATTTAATGCAATGCCAATCAAAGTACCAGACAGGTTCTTCACAGATCTAGAAGAGACAATCATAAAATTTGTCTGGAATCATAAAAGACCCCGTATTGCCAAAGCAATTCTACACAAGAAGAGTGGAGTGTGCGGCATCTCACTCCCCGACCCAAAAATATACTACAAAGCTGTGGTAATCAAAACAGCATGGTACTGGCACAGAAACAGACAGGTGGACCAATGGAACAGAATTGAGTCCCCAGAAATGAATGCTCAAACATACAGCCAACTGAGTTTTGACAAGGGGTACCAGTCAATCCAGTGGGAAAAGGAAAACCTCTTCAGCAAATGGTGCTGGCAAAACTGGATCTCCACTTGCAGAAAGATGAATCTGAACCCCTACCTCTCA
>NW_006203586.1:349430-349684 GCF_000334495.1 Tupaia belangeri chinensis | reverse complement strand
GCTGCTGGAAAACACTGGGGAAACTCTGGGAGACATTGGTGTAGGAAAGACTTCTTACATAAGACCCTCAAAGCACAGTCGATCCTCCCCAAAATAGACAAGTGGGATTACATCAGACTAAGAAGTTTCTGCATGGCAAAAGACACAGTGATTAGTGTGAATAGACAGCCCTCAGAATAGGAAAATATTTTTGTAAACTATGCATCAGACAAGGGACTGATAACCAGAATTCACAAGGAACTCAAGCAGCTGTT
>NW_006203586.1:347866-349212 GCF_000334495.1 Tupaia belangeri chinensis | reverse complement strand
AACCACTGTGGAGAATAATTTGGAGATTCCTCAAAAATCTACAAATAGATCTACCATATGATCCAGCAATCCCATTCCTTGGTATCTACCCAAAGGACAGAAGAATTCTTCATTGGAAAAGTGCTTGCCAGCAATCCCACTCCTGGGTATCTAACCAAAGGACAGAAGAATTCTTTATTGGAAAAGTGCTTGCACATCAATGTTTATTGAGGCACTATTCATGATTGCTAAGTCATGGAACCAGCCCAAATGCCTCCATATGGAGGAATGGATTGAAAAACTGTGGCACATATACTCTATGGAATACTACTCAGCCATAAAAACCAACAAAACCCTGTCTTTTGACAGAAAGTGAAAAAATATGGAGGATTTACTGCTGAGTGAGGCAAGCCAGGCTATGAAGGAGAGACATTGTATGTCCCCACTTAACATATACCGAATGTCTGCACTCTATGACTGAAACTGACTAACGGTTGTACAAGATGGATATGGAGGTAGAACATTGATGGGATGGGGAAGTGTGGTGTAATCGGTTGAAGATATTTTGATCAACAGGACTGGGGAGAAATGTTCACATATTGAAATGCTCACATTGTAAGCTAAACAATGCGATTGAATGTATATACAAAAAGAAATAAATTAAATTTAAAAATTTAATGTAAGCCATTACCAAGAAAACATCAAAATAAATTTATGGAAAACTGAAGAAAGATATTAATAAACAAAAAATCAAAATAATAAGTTATTAAGTAGAGAATAGAAAGAAAAATTATAGAATAAGAAAAAACAAAGAAATAGTTCTTAGAAAATATCAGCAAAACAAAGAAATAGTTCTTAGAAAATATCAGCAAAACAGAGAAACCTCTAGAAAATCTACTTAGATAAGAAAGATAAATAAATTTTAAAAAGATGATTTGATTGATGGATAGATGATAAAGCAAATATGACAAAACATGGTAAAATCTATGTAGTAGTTATGCAGCTATAAAATTCCTTCAACTTTGTTGTATGTTTGAAAGTGTTCATAATAAAACATCTTGTCATCCAGAACATCAGTTTCTGAAACATTGTACTAGAAGTTTCATTCAAACTAGAAGATAGATAAAAATGCCCATTGTTGCCTCCACTGTTGAACGTTCTTCTAGAAGTTCAGTAAAACATAACATGTCAAGTAATTACATAAAGGAATTATAAATATGAGATGTAAGGAAAATAATTATTTGCAAATGATATCGTTATTTATCTGAAAAACTAAAGAGAATTAATAGAAAAATTATTAGATCTGGGATCAGCAGTTAGCGTAGTGGCTATGTCGCTGGACTCCCATGTAGGCAACCGGGGTTCGT
>NW_006203586.1:338840-347761 GCF_000334495.1 Tupaia belangeri chinensis | reverse complement strand
GGGGGTGATTTCTCGCTTTCTGTCTCTCTCTCTCTCTCTGTCTGGCGAGCACAAGCGCCCTATGGCAAAAACCTCTCAAAAAAAAAAGAAAAGAAAAATTATTAGATCTGATAAGGAAGGTAAGCAGGGTGGTCAGTTACAAAAAGATTCTTGCTACACACAAAAACTATTGAGGGCTACTTCTATGTAGAGAGGAGAGTAATAGAAAAGGTAGTGAAAGATGGCTTTTATGTTTTTGTTCCATGTGCAGTACTTCTGTGATGTTTGATTTTTTTACAACCAGATTGTATTCATGTAGTCGTTTGGAAAAGAGAAAATAAGACAGTAGTAGGTAGAATTTCAAAATGTCCCCCCAAGGACTGTGAATGTGTTAAGATTTCATGTTACATTACTTGGCAAAGAGATTTTACAGATGTTGCTAATCAGTTTATTTTAAAATAGGGAGATTATTACGGATTGTTTCAGAGGTCCTAGTCTAATCACAGGAGCCTCTTTTAAAAAAGCAAGAAACGTTAGAGAGGGATGAGCAAGAGAAAGACTTAGCATACTACTGCTGGCTTGAAGATAGGCAGGGCTATGTTAAGAAAAATGTGAGCTGCTGCCAGAAGCTGAGAGTAGCCCCCTAACTGATTGACAGCTAGCAAGGAAATGGGTGACCTCAGTCCTATAACAGCAAGGAACCTGAAAGAGCTTGGATGTAGTTTCTTCTCCAGAACCTCCAGATAAAAGGCTCATCCAGGTACACCTTGCTTTTGGCATTGGGAAGACCTAAGCAGAAAATTCAAATAAGCCCACCAGACTTCTGACCTACAAAACTATGAGGGAATAAATCAGTGTTGTTTTAAACTTCTGAATGTGTGGTAATTTCTTATGCAACAATAGAAAACCTACGAAATACATTATATCAGCAAAACAAACATGTACTGTATCAAATTTTCAAAGATTCAATAACCATTAATGACCTAGACATAGAGTGGGGTAGGGAACTGACATATCATATACCACATCGGTAGAAATCATTCCCAAAGTAATTTGGGCAGTACCTATCAACAGCTATCTGAATGTCTATATGCTTTGACTTAGGGAAATTTTTTTGTTTGTTGTTTTAGTGAACCGACCTTTATTTTATTACCTTGCCTACAAATCATACATGAATGCCTTGAAATAGGTTTTCTTAGAATAAAATCATTTTTACTCAGCACATTTCAAAGGGGAAACATTAGACCTTTTGGGTGTGGGAAAAGCCTTTTGTAAGTCCCTAAGCAATTTTCGCAAAATATAAAATGAACCCTAGTTGTGCCGAAGTTTTGGCTTAATTTTACCAAGCACCAAGATCTGCCACAATAGTTAAAGGAAGGCAAAGGCAAGCTAACAAAAAGTTACTAATACAACAATATATTGCGGTCTGAAAACAGCCACTCTGTTTATTTACTGAGCAGATTACAAAAATAATCATGGTGGATACCTTAGTTCATCCTTCTAGTAAATCTGTTGATCTGGTCTTCCCTGTTTCTAACATCTCCACCTTGTACAAAATTGGTGGTCTCTTTCTTCATTCCACCTTGTAAAGAAGATAATTTGAAAGACCACAGGAAGTTATTTGCTTCTTTGATGTGTTTTCCAACAGTATAGATTTCATGAATCAGATCCTCCATGCAGATGATGCCAAATTTACCAAGAGATTCAGCAATCAAAGAGTTATCTGTCAAAGCAATCCTCTTATTGATTTTGCCATAACCTCACTTGTAGATTAGTTCACTTACTGACTTCAGGTTCCTGGGTACTCCCACTCAATATATGGTTCTACAATTCTCAGCATGTTAATTGAAGCCTTGTTGAGCTTAACAAAGGTGCCATTGAAGATCTGGGGAAGACAAAGAAGCTGCAACACCTTGCTAACCTTTAGGCTCACTCCATTGATAACTCTGATCCTGATGACAAACGACAATTTGGGTTCTGCAGGTTCACAGAAGTTGCCAGTTTTTCTTGCCATCCTGGTCGTGTGAATCTCAGTTCTGTGTATCTGCCTATATTCCTTATGATAGTGCTTAGCTTTTTCATAAGCTTTCTCCTTGCCTTTCAAAGCACCCTTGGAGCAAACTTCTTAAGCGCTTGATCTTCAGCTCCACAAAATCCCTTCGCTTTTTCTTAAGGGTTTCTGGCACAGCAGAAACCTTTTTCTTGGTTTCTGCCACAGCAAGAAAATTTCTTTTTCTTCTATTGAACGCCCTGCATGGTTCCAGCCAGAAAAGCGAATTACGGGAATGTATTATAGTTAAACAATCATAAAGGTAAGCAGAGATTTTTTTTCTTTTTTTCAGACAGAGAGATTTTTGCTATAGGGTGTGTGCACTCACCAGAGAGACAGAAAGCAAGAAATCACCCTCCCCAGGGGGGATGGTCATGCCACAATCCCTTCTCCATTCTCCTTCAGGATCTTGGACACACACACACAAATACACACATGCCCAGCAAGAGTTTTAAGACACTAGGTCTGGAACTCAAACCGAGATCGACTATGTGGGAATCCAGCAATGCAGCCATTATGCCAATTGCTGGTCCCAGCAGAGATTTTTCTAAATGTCTTTTGCAAAACTGCTTATAAAAGTGGACAATTAATTAGAAACAACTTAAATGTTGTTTAAAAGACTGGTTTATCAAATGTAGCATCTTACACCTATTTGATGAAGTAAATACACACTGAAAGCCCAATAGAGATTTTATAGAATTTAATGAGCAAATTTTAAACTTCATCTGGAAAAGAGAATTCATGAGAATAATAAGGAAATTTTGGGGAAAAAGGGGGGGGCTTGCCCCAGAAGATATGAAACTATAATTTAAAGCTCAAGTGCTTAAAATAGTTTGGTATTCATGCTGATATGGATTTTAGGACTATAGAATAAATGATTTACATTCAAACCCATATAATATTAGGAATTTGGTGTTTCATAAAGGGAAACAATGTTCGGGACCGACAGTTAGTGTAATGGCTATGTCACTGAACTCCCATGTAGCCGACCACGGTTCGAATCCGGTGGACCCGGTGGCTTAAAACTCATGCCAGGCACTGGTTCGTGCATGCCCAAGATCGCGAGAGGAGAATGAAGGAGAAGGGATTGCAGCATAACAGCAATTACTCCTGGAGGGTGATTTCTTGCTTTCTGTCTCTCTGTCTCTATCTGTCTGGTGAGCACACACGCCCTATAGCAAAAACCTCTCCAAAAAAAAAAAATTCCTTAGCCTCTGTAATAATCAGAAAAATGAAAATAATGAAACATTTTTCACCCATTACATTGGAAAAATATTAAAATGATTGGTTAATATCAGTGTGGGTAAGAATTTAGGGAAATGGTTATTCTTATTTACCGCTAAGAAAGGTGTAAACTGAAATATTCTTCTTAAACATGGTAATTTGGCATAATGTATTACAATTTCAAACTGCATAATCTTTGATCCAGTTATTCACTTCTCCGTACTTATCTTACAGAAATATTTTCAGCATACGCACAAAAAGACATGTATGAAAATTTTCATGGCAGCGCTGTGAATAGGAAAAAGAGTGTTTCAACAGTGAGAGATTGAAAACAATGGATGTTTATCAATAGGTGAATGTTTAACAATAGGTGAGTGAATACTCAATGGGCTATTAAAGAGTAAGATGAATGATGTAGATATATACACACTGTCAATGGAAAGATCTTCAAGCTATATTAAATGAATAATGCAATTAATAGAACAATACATATATTAGAATGCTGTTTCTAGATTTTTAAAAATGAATCACATGGGGGTCCAGCAGTTGGCATAATGGCTATGTCATTGGACTCCTATATAGTCGACCGCAGTTCTAGTCCCAGATCTGGTGGCTTAAACTCACGCAAGGCGAAGGTGCATGCGTGCCCAGGATCCCGAGAGGAGAATGGATTGTGGTATGGCCATCCCCCTTGGGGGGTGATTTCTCGCTTTCAGTCTCTCTGTCTCTCTCTTTCTGGCAAGTGCATGTGACCTATAGCAAAAACCTCTCCAAAAAAAAGAGAGAGAGAAATAAATCACATGGGGCTGGCAGGTGGCGTGGTAGTTAAGGGCACTGTGCTCCCACATGGCCAACCAGGGTCTGAGTTCCAGACTTGTCAACTTGCTTTCTCACTTTCCTTTCCTTCTCTCTCTCTCACTCTGTCCCTCTGGTCAATTTTAAGAAAGAAAGAAAGAAAGAAAGAAAGAAAGAAAAAAGAAAGAAAGAAAGAAAGAAAGAAAGAAAGAAAGAAAGAAAGAAAGAAAGAAAGAAAATTAAAAAAAGAACTGCATGAAACAAAGCTTTGTATTTCTATTTGTGCATAAGAATTTGTACAAATGCACATGAATTTGTGCATATATTTCTGTTGTGAATATGTCTGAAAGGGGAACTTTTCGTTTGTTCGTGTTCCACATTTTATAATAATATATGTGTGTGTATTTAGGAAAACATTTTTTAAGTGAAAAAAAGAATAAAATTGAAGTTAATTACATGCTAAAGAAAAGAATGCTTCATGTTGCCATTAAAATGTTATAGACAAATATTTAATGACATGATATTCACTGTGTTATTAAATTACAACATAGTATGGTAATTTGTTATATATATTAGTTCTACTTTAGAACTATAAACACATATATCATGCATAGATAAATGCTGAGAAGACAAAATCAGACATTAATAGTATCCTCTCTGGATGGTGGGATCACAGGTATTTTTCTTTGGGTATTTTCTTTATGCTTTCATATATATATGAGTATTCTATAAAAAGAAAAATAAAAACAACAGGTGTGTGTGTGTGTGTGTGTGTGTGTGTGTGTGTGTGTGTTTATGTGTAATGGGGTGCCACTGGTTGGAACTAGGACTAGAGCAATAGAGTTAGCAAGAGAACTAGAGGCTTCTGCAGATTCAAATGAAAACTAGGGTCATCACATAGTAGGACTTTAGAATTAGGGGTGGGAAATTACACTTTGGGATCTAGGAATTAACAGTAAAATGTAGGGGTTAGAATTGGTAGAGACCATGAATTACTAGAACTAAAGCAGATACTATGAGAAAATGAAATTAAACTCAAAGGTTTATTAAATTGAACAATTTTTTTCTATTAAAGCAGTATCAGTGAGGGCATGGTATTATAAGAATAAACTGGAATCTTCATATACTTCTGGTGGGCATGTACACTGTTTTGTTTTCGTTTCGAGAATGAGGACAGAAGTCTAGCTGCTTTTTCCTATTTCCAAAATCCCTTCTTCAGGGCCTGGGGCGAGTCACACCCACAATCATTGACTGATCATTTTGGCTCATTTGATAACAGGACTCTCCCTACATCCTGTCCCTGGCATAGTATCTCTGCAATGAGTGAGTCATGCCCACCAATATTAAGAGAGAGATTTTTGCTATAGGGTATTTGCTCACCAGAGAGACAGAGAAACAGACAGAAAGTGAGAAATCAAATCACCCGCCCCTCATCTAGCACTCTACCCCAGGTTGAATGTGTGGGAGTCCAACGCCTTAACCACCATGCCATCTGCTGGCCCCAGGAATGTATTATTGTTAGAACTGCCCTGGAAAGCTTGTTTTGTGTTTCAGAAAGGACTGGCCTTTTCTACATATTTCTTATCTACAAATTTCTATTTCTTTTCTACAAATTACTCCTTGAGAAAAATCTTAGAAATATACATATTACATCAAAGTTCATATCTATAATTTCTTATAATTAAAATGTTCTAAACATAGGGTTTTGAGAAGAACTGGAAAGGCCAGTGTGAGTAGGTGCTCTCCGAATCATCCATGATGGAATATTTGTCTCATCCGAGTGCACTCAGCCTGGCTGCTGGGGTTGCTTGTGGCATGTGCCTGGGTTGGGGCCTTCGGGTAAGCTTTGGGATGTTCCCCAAAAGCTCAGCAAGTGGCACAAATGCAGAGACTGGGACTGAAGCAAGCATCTTGGGAGAGAGTGGGGAATATAAAATGATTCTTGTTGTTCGAAATGACTTAAAAATGGGAAAAGGAAAAGTGGCTGCCCAATGCTCCCATGCTGCTGTTTCTGCCTACAAGCAAATTCAAAGGAGAAATCCTGCAATGCTCAAAGAGTGAGAATACTGTGGCCAGCCCAAAGTGGTGGTCAAAGCTCCTGATGAAGAAATCTTGATTCAGTTACTGACCCATGCGAAAACGCTTGGACTGACTGTGAGCTTAATTCAAGATGCTGGACGTACTCAGATTGAACCAGGCTCTCGAACTGTCCTAGGAATTGGGCCAGGACCAGCGGATCTCATTGATAAAGTTACTGGTCATCTAAAACTTCACTAGGTGGGTTTTTGTATGATGTTGATCCCTCCATCATAACTGTTTGAAGCCTGTCAGTAACATTTGAAACAATTTCTTCCCCCAATTTAAATATTCTTGCCATAAAAATAAAATCTGGTCTATCATGAAAAAAGAAACATAGGGTTTTGAGTAAATACATAATTAGTTTTACAATGGAATAATATTTATTAAAAATAACGTAAGAATTTTTAAAAAGACAATCTGTCTCAATGGGGAGCTTCTGGCTATCTCCTGGGATTTGTAGATAACATTTTACAGTAAGTATATAAGCATATTGGCGGTGGGGGAGGGAAGGAGGAGGAGAATGCAACCATTCAGCAGATTCTCAACTGGAGGCATGAACTGCTGCTCTAATTTTTCAATCACAGGCATGAACCACTGTTTTGAGGGATTGGAATTAGAACTGCAGGATCTAATTAGTTTTATTTCTTCTATGTCTTATTTGGATAATGTTTTTGCCTTTAAACTTTAAAATGCCAAGTTCATACATCCTTTTTGTTAAAAATTCAAACTTTATCGAAGTACCTAGTGGTGTACATCAAAGCCGCCCTCTCCTCTCATCCTCCAATCTCTTTCCCCACTCCAGATGAAGCACGGTTAGCAGGGAATCTCCTACCTACCAAAGCCTTTTATTCCTATGCATTTACAGATGTTGGCTCCTTGCCAATCTTACTCTGCCAACCCAAACGATACCAAAGCAAAAAAGAAAAGACGTTGTTTATTAAGGGCTTACGATGTGCCTTAAGTGTTTCATGGTTTTGCCCATGCGAACTCACTGTGGTAGGCGCTCCCTTCGTCTCCCGCCCTCCACACTGTGTCCTGGCTTGCATTCTTGACCCCTGTCCCCCATACTTCATAAGGCAGCTGGAGAGGTTGTTAGTTTTTAAACGTAAAATCAAATCATGTTCCCTTCAGTGGCTTCCACCGGGCCTCGAAGCAAATCCCAGTTCCTTAACAACCCTACAATCCTCAAAGGCCTGTGAGTAGCTCGGGTCAGTTCCTTGCAGGACCTGGCTTCACAGCGGAGGAATCACCTTCTCAAGAGGCAGGGGCGGGGCTTCTCTTGTGGTGGGTGGAGCCCCAAAGCCAGTGTGAGCAGAGCCAAGAGACGGAAGGCTTTCCACCGAGGGCGAGAGAGAGAGAGCAGGGCCGAATCTGGGCCGCGGACTCTGCACGCTTCTGCGGGCCCGCGGAGCCATTGCCGCCGGGGGCGGGGGATGGGGGCGGCTCTGTGGGCGAGACTATCCTCCGCTTCTTATGGAAGGCGTGGGAGGGAGTTCCCACGGGACCCTGCGCGGAGGCGCGGAGGTGACGGCCTTGGGGAGCCTGCGGGAAAGGCTGGTGTTGGGGCCAAACGGCCTGCCCCAACCCTCTGTGAACCCCGCCTCCTGTCCCCTCCCCCAGGCCTTGGTCAGCGCCACCGGAGAGCTAGCTGCATCTTCAGGCGCAGCGGGGCAGCTGCCTTCGGCGCGTCGAGTGAATGGCCAACAGAGGGGATGTGAGGTACCGGCATTAGCCGTGGCCAAAGGGCCCTAGCGAAGGACTAGAGGCCGGGCCGGCCTTCGGCGGCGTTTCTCTGACGAGTTCAACGAAGGCGGCCTCAGGAGGAGAGGGAAGGTGAGGGATGGGCAGGCAGGTTTCACTGGTAACTACTAGGCGTCGTATGTATATGTTTGGAAAATTAAAATGGTACTATACACATACGCACATATTCATTTTGGCAAGCTGCTTTTTAGAATTTTAACAATGTATCTTGTAGATCAGGGAATCCAAATTTATCTCAGTTTCTAAATAGCTGCATTGTAGGATTGTACGATACTACAGTTTAACCATTTCCTGATTGATGTACATTAGCTTGTTTCCCTTTAGGGAGGAGGGGACTATTAGAGGCAATGCTATTAATATAATGAATGAGTTTGTGTATATGTTTCATGCACATGTCTGAGTATTTCTGTAGGAGAAATCCTTAGATGAGTAGTCGCTGGGTCAAAGTGTATATATGCATTTCTGATTTTGCTAAATTTGTCCAAATAGCCTTCCCAGAAGGCTATAGTAATTTACACCCCCTAATGTTGTGCTGGAGTGCCTATTTTTCCACAGTTGTGTCAAAACTAATTATTTATCAACCTTTGTAATTTTAATCAATTTGAAGGGCCAAAAAGTGTATGTCATTATTTTCATTTGTATTTCCCTGTTTACCAGTGAGATTGGACATTTTTATTTTTCTGATTACAAAAGTAAATAGGCAAATATCAAGTCATATATAAGCAATTAGTAAACATATAAAATTTTAATAATAAAACCATTTGCAATCAAGAAAAATGAATTAAAATGTCTGGAAGTAAACTATAAAACTTTATCAACGAATATAATAAAAGAATGTTTGCATAAATGGAGAAGGGATACCATGCTTCTGGATAAGAAGTCTCAATTTTGTAGTGATGTCAGTTTTTAATATATTGATTTATACATTTTATACAATTTCAATAAATACGTCAAGTTTTTTTAACTTAATATGATTTTAAAGTTCATCTGAGAAAAAATGGTTAAGAAGAACTGAGAAAATATTTGAAAAGAT
>NW_006203586.1:337728-338824 GCF_000334495.1 Tupaia belangeri chinensis | reverse complement strand
TTTGTACCACTATTAAAATATACTCTGAAAGAACAATATTTAAATTAGAATGGACAGAACAGTGCATTAGAATGCAAAAACTCACGTGAGCCAGATAGGATCCCGAGATTTATTGAAAAGACATTGTTGGCTAGACATGGAAAAACTGCCATATTAAAAGCTTCAAGCACTCACACTCCCCCTACCCAAGCTTGAATTTTCCTTTGAGGACAGACTCCTTTGTTAAGAGGAAGCCACTTTATTGGATCTTTTTTGGTTATGCCAAGGTATAGCCTCAGTAGTTAAAATAGGTGACTTTGGAGCTAAAACTAACGATATGAGCCTTTAGTTAGATTAAGATGGATTCAAGCTAGCCTGCATTGTGGCGAGGAAAAGAGTCGGATATTATAGGCTTTTAATTTTTTTTCCGATGTAATGGGCAAAAAATGTTATGTCATTGTTTGCATTTGCGTGCTTATTGTGAGATTGAACGTGTTTTATGTGTTAATCCAGGATAACAGGCTATTCTTGGAGGCAGGTAACAATGGGGTACCCGTTGCATCCTTTCCAGAATGGAATTTAACTTATTGATACAGCCCTGTTTGGAAGCGTGAAAATAAACAGGTTGACTTTTTAAATTTTCCTCAAGCACTAGGCTCTAGACACCTAGATCGGGGGCGGAGGCAGTTTTCAGGACATGGCCGAGATTTGGCGCTGAGCTGTGTCATCGCGAGATTTGGCAGCCAGCTCCGCAGTGGGTCGGAAACCTCGTGGTAGGCCAGATCCCTGCAGGACGGGAGGTTCCTCCCTTCTCCGGAAAAACTCCCAGTCATTTTCATGACCCCCCGCCTCTCTCCTTTTTAGGAGCCTGCACTACCTCTCGCGAGATCTCGTGTTTCTAAAGGCGAGGCGCGGGCGGAATCCTGCGGTGAATTTCGTAGGTTTCACTGAGGCTAAAACGTAATATCGCGATAGTTTTCCCAGCGCATGCGGGAGTCGGCGGCGGCAGGTTGGCTCCGCCCCTCGGTGCTTCGTGTGGTTTTGCGTCATTTGCTTTTCGCCTCGCGTAGGGTGAGAGCGGAGCTGTAGCTACTTTGGGTTTGTGGGGGGGTGGGGG
>NW_006203586.1:336506-337478 GCF_000334495.1 Tupaia belangeri chinensis | reverse complement strand
GAGGCTGATGTCCGTCCGGCCAGGACTGGCAACCGAAGTGTTGGCTGTCTGCAATTGTGACGCCTCTCAGGCACCCGGCATTAAGGAGACAACGATTGGCGAAACGGCCGAGGTGCTGGTAAGCCAGACCCGAGGCGAAGTCCACCCCGTTTCTAGTTGTTTTAAGCGACACCATTTCCCTGGGCCTTAGCCGCGTGTGGGCCCGCCTTTGCCCCGCTGATCAGTCAACGCCTCCGTTGTTGCCGCCGCAGTGGGCGGATTGGGAAGTGTAGGAGGGGAGTCTGGAGTTGGAGAGGAGTTGAGGGTTAGACTGGGCAATAAGAGAGACTTGACTGGGTAACAACTGTTAACTCCCTACCTTTTTTTCGGGCCCACCTCCATTCTCTGCCCCGGTAACGACTCTGATTGAACCCCCTAGTTTTCCTTGAGTTGAGATGGGCTCTACTTTACCAACTCCCACGACCTTTGAGCTAAGGATGAGATGTCAAGCTGTAGTGACTTTTTGAATACTCTCCCTTCCCTAATTCTGTCGTCCTGCCGAATCTTTCTCAACTGTGTGGGTAGTTGAGGTTCATATTTAGAGGAGGAGAGTCAATACTTTGCCCTGTCAACCTCTCCCCAGACCTAGTTGAGAGCTTAATCCTAGTCCCCTAGTCTGTCCAGTCCGGTCTTAAATTGGTTCCCTTGGTGCAGGTGTTGAAAAGAGCCTGTTTCGTTCCCCGCGTTTACTCCATCTTTGTGCATGGAGACATAGTAGCCTTCTGCTTCCCCAGATCCTCACATGCATATAACCCTGATGGGGTATGGGGCACAGACAGATTGCTTCCACTCTCCGTGCTATTAGACCACTCTTTATGCAGAAAAATGAATGAATCTGTGAGGACGGTGGTTGTATGATGATACCCAGTCTTCAATAACTGTTAGCTTTCCCTTCCTCATAACTCCCCCCTCGGGAAAAAAAAAAAAAGAGGA